>NW_027196837.1:0-76642 GCF_038502225.1 Cherax quadricarinatus
GGGTGCGTGGGTTGAGGCTTGGTGACATGGGTGCGTGGGTTGATACTTGGTGCCATGGGTGCGTGGGTTGAGACTTGGTGCCATGGTTGCGTGGTTTGAGACTTGGTGCCATGGTTGCGTGGTTTGAGACTTGGTGCCATGGTTGCGTGGTTTGAGACATGGTGCCATGGGTGCGTGGTTTGAGTTTTGGTGCCATGGGTGCGTGGGTTGAGACTTGGTGCCATGGGTGCGTGGGATGAGACTTGGTGCCATGGTTTAATGGGTTGAGACTTGGTGCCATCGTTGCGTGGGTTGAGACTTGGTGCCATGGTTGCGTGGGTTGAGGCTTGGTGCCATGGTTGCATGGGATGAGACTTGGTGCCATGGTTACATGGGTTGAGACTTGGTGCCATGGTTGCATGGGTTGAGACTTGGTGCCATGGTTGTGTGGGTTGAGACTTGGTGCCATGGTTGCGTGGGTTGAGACTTGGTTCCATGGTTCCAAGGGTTGAGGCTTGGTGTCATGGTTGCGTAGATTGAGACTTGATGCCATGGTTGCGTGGGTTGAGGCTTGGTGCCATGGTTGCATGGGATGAGACTTGGTGCCATGATTAGGTGGGTTTAGACTTGGTGCCATGGTTGCGTGGGATGAGACTTGGTGCCATGGTTGCATGGGATGAGACTTGGTGCCATGGGTGTGTGGGTTGAGACTTGGTGCCATGGTTGCTTGGGTTGAGACTTGGTGCCATGGGTGCATGGGTTGAGACTTGGTGCCATGAGTGCTTGGGTTGAGGCTTTGTGCCATTGGTGCGTGGGTTGATACTTGGTGCCATGGGTGCGTGGGTTGAGACTTGGTGCCAAGGGTGCGTAGGTGGAGACATGGTGCCATGGGTGCGTGGGCTGAGACTTGGTGTCATGGTTGCGTGGGTTGAGACTTGGTGCCATGGGTGCGTGGGTTGAGACTTGGTGCCATGGTTGCGTGGGTTGAGATTTGGTGCCATGGGTGCGTGGGTTGAGACTTGGTGAAATGGGTGCGTGGATTGAGACTTGGTGCCATGGGTGCGTGGGTTGAGACTTGGTGCCATGGGTGCGTAGGTTGAGACTTGGTGCAATGGCTGCGAGGGTTGAGACATGGTGCCATGGTTGTGTGGGTTGAGACTTTGTGCCATGGTTGCGTGGGTTGAGACTTGGTGCCATGGGTGCGTGGGTTGAGACTTGGTGCCATGGTTGCGTGGGTTGAGACTTGGTGCCATAGTTGCGTGGGTTGAGACTTGGGCAATGGTTGCGTGGGTTGAGATTTTGTACCATGGTTGCGTGGGTTGAGAACTGGTGCGATGGTTGCGTGGGTTGAGACTTGGTGACATAGTTACTTGGGATGAGACTTGATGCCATTGATGCGTGGGTTGAGATTTGGTGCCAGAGTTGCGTGGGTTGAGACTTGGTGCCATGGTTGCGTGGGTTTAGACATGGTACCACGGTTGCGTGGGTTGAGACTTGGTGCCATAGTTGCGTGGGGTGAGACTTGGTGCCATAGTTTCGTGGGTTGAGACTTGGTACAATGGTTGCGTAGGTTGAGACTTGGTGCCATGGTTGCGTGGGTTGAGACTTGGTGCCATAGTTGTGTGCGTTGAGACTTGGTGCCATGGTTGCGTGGGTTGAGATTTGGCGCCATGGTTGCGTGGGTTGAGACTTAGTGTCATGGTTGCGTGGGATGAGACTTGGTGCCATAGTTGTGTGCGTTGAGACTTGGTGCCATAGTTGTGAGCGTTGAGACTTGTTGCCATGGTTGCGTGGGTTGAGACTTGGTGCCATGGTTGCGTGGGTTGAGACTTGGTGCCATGGTTACGTGGGTTGAGACTTGGTGCAATGGTTACGTGGGTTGAGACTTGGTGCCATGAGTTGCGTGGGTTGAGACTTGGTACCATGGTTGCGTGGGTTGCGACTTGGCGGTATGGTTGCGTGGGTTGAGACTTGGTTCCATGGTTGCGTGGGTTGAGACTTGGTGTCATGGTTGCGTGGGTTGAGACTTGGTGCCATGGGTGCGTGGGTTGAGACTTGGTGCCATGGTTGCTTGGGTTGAGACTTGGTGCCATGGGTGCGTGGGTTGAGACTTGGTGCCATGGGTGCGTGGGTTGAGACTTGGTGCCATGGGTGCGTGGGTTGAGACTTGGTGCCATAAGACTTGCGTGGGTTGAGACTTGTTGCCATGCTTGCGTGGGTTGAGACTTGGTGCCAAGGTTGCGTGGGTTGAGAAGTGACACAATGGTTGCGTAGGTTGAGACTTGGTGCCATGGTTGCGTGTGTTGAGACTTGGTGCCATGGGTGCGTGCGTTGAGACTTGGTGCCATGGGTGCGTAGGCTGAGACTTGGTGCCATGGTTGCTTGGGTTGAGACTTGGTGCCATGGGTGCGTGGGTTGAGACTTGGTGCCATGGGTGCGTGGGTTGAGACTTGGTGCCATAGTTGCGTGGGTTGAGACTTGGTGCCATGGGTGCGTGGGTTGAGACTTGGTGCCATGGGTGCTTGGGTTGATGCTTGGTGCCATGGGTGCGTTGGTTGAGACTTGGTGAAATGGGTGCGTGGGTTGAGACTTGGTGCCATGGATGCGTGGGTTGAAACTTGGTGCCATGGTTGCGTTGGTTGAGACTTTGTGCCATGGGTGCGTGGGTTAAGACTTGGTGCCATGGGTGCGTGGGTTGAGACTTGGTGCCATGGGTGCGTGGGTTGAGACTTGGTGCCATGGTTGCGTGGGTTGAGACATTGTGCCATGGTTGCTTGAGTTGAGACTTGGTGTCATGGGTGCGTGGGTTGAGACTTGGTGCCATGATTGCGTGGGTTGAGACTTCGTGCCATGGTTGCTTGGGTTGAGACTTGGTGCCATGGGTGCATGGGTTGAGACTTGGTGCCATGAGTGCTTGGGTTGAGGCTTTGTGCCATGGTTGCGTTGGTTGAGACTTGGTGCCATGGTTGACTTGGTTGAGACTTGGTGTCATGGTTGCGTGGGTTGAGACTTGGTGCCATGATTGCGTGGGTTGAGACTTGGTGCCATGGTTGCTTTGGTTGAGACTTGGTGCCATGGAAATTTGGTGCATGGGTTGAGACTTCGTGCCATGGTTGCGTGGGTTGAGACTTGGTGACATGGTTGCGTGGGTTGAGACTTGTTGCCATTTTTGCGTGGGTTGAGACTTGGTGCCATGGGTGCGTGGTTTGAGACTTGGTGCCATGGGTGCGTGGGTTGAGACTTGGTGCCATGGTTGCGTTGGTTGAGACTTGGTGCCATGGGTGCGTGGGTTGAGACTTGGTGCCATGGTTGCGTTGGTTGAGACTTGGTGCCATGGTTGCGTTGGTTGAGACTTGGTGCCATGGTTGCTTGAGTTGAGACTTGATGTCATGGGTGCGTGGGTTGAGACTTGGTGCCATGATTGCGTGGGTTGAGACTTGGTGCCATGGTTGCGTGGGTTGAGACATGGTGCCATAGTTGCGTGGGTTAAGACTTGGTACCATGGGTGCGTGGGTTGAGACTTGGTACAATGGTTGCGTGGATTTAGACTTGGTGCCATAGTTGCGTGAGTTGAGACTTGGTACCACAGTTGCGTGGGTTGAGACATGGTGTCATGGTTGCGTAGGTTGAGACTTGTGCCATGGTTGCGTGGGTTGAGAGTTGGTGCCATGGTTGCCTGGTTTGAGACTTGGTGCCACAGTTGCGAGGATTGAGATATGGTGCCATAGTTTCGTGGGTAGAGACTTGGTGCAATGGTTGCGTGGGTTGATACTTGGTGCCATGGGTGCGTGGGTTGAGACTTGGTGCCATGGGTGCGTGGGTTGAGACTTGGTGCCATGGGTGCGTGGGTTGAGACTTGGTGCCATGGGTGCTTGGGTAGAGGCTTGGTGCCATGGGTGCGAGGGTTGAGGCTTGGTGCCAGGGTTGCGTGGGTTCAGACTTTGTGCCATGGGTTACCTGGATACCTGGAGGTTACCTGGAGGTTACCTGGAGGTTACCTGGAGGTTATTCCGGGGATGAACGCCCCCGCGGCCCGGTCCACGACCAGGCCTCCCGATGGATCTGGGCCTGATCAATTAGGCTGCTACTGCTGGCCGCACGCAGTCCGACGTACGAGCCACAGCCCGGCTGATCCGGCACTGACTTTAGGTATCTGTCCAGCTCTCTCTTGAAGGCAGCCAGGGGTTTATTGGCAATTCCCCTAATGCTTGATGGGAGGCTGTTGAACAGTTTTGGGCCCCGGACACTTATGGTGTTTTCTCTTAGAGTACCAATGGCGCCCCTACTTTTTATTGGCGGCATTTTGCATCGCCTGCCCAGTCTTTTACTTTCGTAGGGAGTGATTTCTGTGTGCAGATTTGGGACCATTCCTTCCAAGATTTTCCAAGTGTAGATTATGATATATCTCTCCCTCCTGCGTTCCAACGAGTACAAGTCAAGTGCTTTCAAGCGTTCCCAGTAGTTAAGGTGCTTGACAGAACTTATACGTGCAGTAAAGGATCTCTGTACACTCTCTAGATCTGCGATTTCACCTGCTTTGTATGGAGATGTTAATGTACAGCAGTATTCCAGCCTAGAGAGAACAAGTGATTTGAAAAGGATCATCATGGGCTTGGCATCTCTCGTGCGTGGGTTGAGACTTGGTTCCATGGGTGCGTGGGTTGAGACTTGGTGCCATGGGTGCGTGGGTTGAGACATGGTGCCATGGGTGCGTGGGTTGAGACTTGGTGCCATGGGTGCGTGGGTTGAGACTTGGTGCCATGGGTGCGTGGGTTGAGACTTGGTGCCATTGTTGCGTGGGTTGAGATTTGGTGCAATGGGTGCGTGGGTTGAGACTTGGTGCCATGGGTGCGTGGGCTGAGATTTGGTGCCATGGGTGCGTGGGTTGAGACTTGGTGCCATAAGTGCGTGGGTTGAGACATGGTGCCATGGTTGCGTGGCTTGAGACTTTGTGCCATGGGTGCGTGGGTTGAGACTTGGTGAAATGGGTGCGTGGGTTGAGACTTGGTGCCACGGGTGCGTGGGTTGAGACTTGGTGCCATGGGTGCTTGGGTTGAGGCTTTGTGCCTTGGGTGCGTGGGTTGATACTTGGTGCCATGAGTGCGTGGGTTGAGACTTGGTGCCATGGGTGCGTGGGTTGAGACTTGGTGCCATGGGTGCGTGGGTTGAGACTTGGTGCCATGGGTGCGTGGGTTGAGTCTTGGTGTCATGGGTGCGTGGGTTGAGACTTGGTGCCATGGGTGCGTGGGTTGAGACTTGGTGCCATGGTTGCTTGGGTTGAGACTTGGTGCCATGGGTGCGTGGGTTGAGACTTGGTGCCATGGGTGCGTGGGTTGAGACTTGGTGCGATGGTTGCGTCGGTTGAAACTTTGTGCCATTTGTGCGTGGGTTGAAACTTGGTGCCATGGTTGCGTGGGTTGAGACTTGGTGCCATGGGTGCGTGGGTTGAGACTTGGTGCCATGGGTGCGTGGGTTGAGACTTGGTGCCATGGGTGCGTGGGTTGAGACTTGGTGCCATGGGTGCGTGGGTTGAGACTTGGTGCCATGGTTGCGTGGGTTGAGACTTGGTGCCATGGGTGCGTGGGTTGAGACTTGGTGCCATGGTTGCGTGGGTTGAGACTTGGTGCCATGGGTGCGTGGGTTGAGACTTGGTGCCATGGGTGCGTGGGTTGAGACTTGGTGCCATGGTTGCGTGGGTTGAGACTTGGTGCCATGGGTGCGTGGGTTGAGACTTGGTGCCATGGGTGCGTGGGTTGAGACTTGGTGCCATGGGTGCGTGGGTTGAGACTTGGTGCCATGGTTGCGTGGGTTGAGACATTGTGCCATGGGTGCGTGGGTTGAGACTTGGTGCCATTGTTGCGTTGGTTGAGACTTGGTGCCATGGGTGCGTGGGTTGAGACTTGGTGGCATGGGTGCGTGGGATGAAACTTGGTGCCATGGTTGCTTGGGTTGAGACTTGGTGCCATGGGTGCGTGGGTTGAGACTTGGTGCCATGGTTGCGTGGGTTGAGACTTGGTGCAATGGTTACGTGGGTTGAGACTTGGTGCCATGGTTGCGTGGGTTGAGACTAGGTGCCATAGTTGCGTGCGTTGAGAATTGGTGCCATAGTTGCATGGGTTGAGACTTGGTGCCATGGTTGCGTGGGTTGAGAATTGGTGCCATGATTACGTGGGTTGAGACTTGGTTCCATGGTTGCGTGGGATGAGACTTGGTGCCATGGGTGCGTGGGTTGAGAATTGGTGCCATGATTACGTTGGTTGAGACTTGGTTCCATGGTTGCGTGGGATGAGACTTGGTGCCATGGGTGCGTGGGTTGAGACTTTGTGCCATGGTTGCGTGGATTGTGACTTGGTGCCATGGTTGCTTTTGTTGAGACTTGGTGCCATGGTTGCGTGGATTGAGACTTTTTGCCATGGTTGCGTAGGTTGAGACTTAGTGCCATGGTTGCATGGGTTGAGACTTGGCGCCATTAGCGCGTGCGTTGAGACTTAGTGCCATGGTGCGTGGGTTGAGACTTGGTGCCATGGGTTGCGTGGGTTAAGACTTGGTGCCATGGTTGCGTGGCTTGGGACTTGGCGTTATGGTTGCGTGGGTTGAGACTTGGTGCCATGGTTGCGTGGGTTGAGACTTGGTCTCATGGTTGCGTGGGTTGAGACTTGGTGCCATGCTTGCGTGGGTTGAGACTTGGTGCCATGGTTGCGTGGGTTGAGATATGGTGCCAGGGTTGCTTGGGTTGAAACTTGGTGCCATAGTTGCGTGGGTTGAGATTTGGTGCCATAGTTGCGTGGGTTGAGACTTGGTGCAATGGTTGCGTGGGTTGAGACTTGGTGCTATGGTTGCGTGGGTTGAGACGTAGTGCCATGGTTGCGTGTGTTCAGACTTGGCGCCATTAGCGCGTGGGTTGAGACTTAGTGCCATTGTTGCGTGGGTTGAGACTTGGTGTCATGGTTGCGTGGGTTGAGACTTGGTACCATGGTTGCGTGGGTTTAGACTTGGTGCCATAGTTGCGTGAGTTGAGACTTGGTGCCATAGTTGCATGGGCTGACATTTAGTGTCATAGTTGCGTGGGTTGAGACTTGGTGCCATGGTTGCGTGGGTTGAGACTTGGGGCCATGGTTGCGTGGGTTTTGAGTTGGTGCCATGGTTGCGTTGGTTGAGACATGGTGAAATGGTTGCGTGCATTGAGACTTGGTGCAATGGTTGCGTGAGTTGAGACTTTGTACAATGGTTGCGTGGGTTGAGACTTGGGGCCATGGTTGCGTGCATTGTGACTTGGAGCCATGGTTGCTTGGGTTGAGACTTGATGCCATGGTTGCGTGGATTGAGACTTTTTGCCATGGTTGCGTAGGTTGAGACTTGGTGCCATGGTTGCATGGGTTGAGACCTAGTGCCATGGTTGCGTGAGTTGAGACTTTGTAAAATGGTTGCGTGGGTTGAGAGTTGGTGCCATGGTTGCGTGCTTCGAGACTTGGTGCCATGGTTGCGTGGGTTGAGACTTGGTGCCATGGTTGCGTAGGTTGAGACTTGGTGCCATGGATGCGTTGGTTGAGACTTCGTGCCATGGTTGCGTGTGTTAAGACTTAGCGCCATAGTTGCGTGGGTCGAGACTTGGTGCCATGGTTGCGTGGGTTGAGACTTGGTGCCATGGTTGCGTAGGTTGAGACTTGTTCCATGGTTGCGTGGGTTGAGATTTGGTGCCATAGTTACGTGGGTTGAGACTTGGTTCCATGGTTGCGTGGGTTGAGACTTTGTGCCATGGTTGCGTGGGTAGAGACTTGGTGCCACAGTTTTGTGCGTTGAGACTTGGTGCCATGGTTGCGTGGGTTGAGACTTGGTGCCATGGTTGCGTGAGTTGAGATTAGGTACCATGGTTGCGTGTGTTGAGAATTGGTGCGATGGTTGCGTGGGTTGAGACTTGGTGCCATTGATGCTTGGGTTGAGACTTTCTGCCTTGGTAGCGTGGTTAGAGACTTGGTGCCATAGTTGCGTGGGTTGAGACTTGGTGCCTTAGTTGTGTGTCTTGAGACTTAGTGCCATGGATGCGTGGGCTGACACTTGGTGCCATGGTTGCGTGGGTTGAGACTTGGTGCCATGGGGCCGTGGGTTGAGACTTGGTGCCATAGTTGCGATGGTTGAGACTTGGTGCCATGGTTGCGTGGGTTTAGACTTTGTGCAATGGTTACGTGGGGTGAGATTTGGTGCCATGGTTGCGTGGGTTGAGACTTGTTGCCATGGTTGCGTGAGTTGAGACTTGGTGCCATATTTGCGAGGGTTGAGATTTGGTGGCATAGTTGCGTGGGATGAGATTTGGAGCCATAGTTGCGTTGGTTGAAATTTGGTGCCATAGTTGCGTGCGTTGAAATTTGGTGCCATAGTTGCGTGGGTTGAAACTTGGTGCCATGTTTTGCGTGGGTTGAGACTTGGTGATATGGTTTCGTGGGTTGAGACTTGGTGCCTTGGTTGCGTGGGTTAAGACTTAGTGCCAGGGTTGCGTGGGTTGAGACTTGGAGCCATGGATGCGTGGGTTGAGACTTGGTGCCATGGTTGCGTGGGTTGAGTCTTGGTGCCATGGTTGCGTGGAATGAGACTTGGTGGAATGGTTGGGTGGGTTGAGACTTGGTGCCATGGTTGTGTGGGTTGAGACTTAGAGCCATGGTTGCGTAGGTTAAGACTTGGTGCCATGGTTGCCTGGGTTGAGACTTGGTGCCATGGTTTGCGTGGGTTGAGACTTGGTGATATGGTTTCGTGGGTTGAGACATGGTGCCATAGTTGCGTGGGTTAAGACTTGGTGCCATGGTTGCGTGGGTTGAGACATGGTGAAATGGTTGCCTGGGTTGAGACTTGGTGCTATGGTTGCGTGGGTTGAGACGTAGTGCCATGGTTGCGTGTGTTGAGACTTGGCGCCATTAGCGCGTGCGTTGAGACTTAGTGCCATTGTTGCGTTGGTTGAGACTTGGTGTCATGGTTGCGTGGGTTGAGACTTGATACCATGGTTGCGTGGGCTTAGACTTGGTGCCATAGTTGCGTGGGTTAAGGGTTGGTACCATGATTCCGTTGGTTGAGACTTGGTGCCATGGTTGCGTGGGTTGAGACTTGGTGACATGGTTGCGTGGGTTGAGACTTGGTGCCATGGTTGCGTGGATTGAGACTTGGTGCCATGGTTTGCGTGGGTTGAGACTTGGTGATATGGTTGCGTGGGTTGAGACATGGTGCCATAGTTGCGTGGGTTAAGACTTGGTGCCATGGTTGCGTGGGTTGAGACATGGTGAAATGGTTGCGTTGGTTGAGACTTGTGCCATGGTTGCGTGGGTTGAGATTTGGTGCCATGGTTGCGTGGGTTGAGACTTGGTGCCATGGTTGCGTGGGTTGAGATTTGGTGCCATGGTTGCGTGGGTTGAGACTTGGAGCCTTTGTTACGTAGGTTGAGATTTGGTTCCATGGTTGCGTGGTTAAGACTTGGTGCCATGGTTGCGTGGGTTGGGACTTGGCACTATGGTTGCCTGGGTTGAGACTTGGTGCCATGGTTGCCTGGGTTGAGACATGGTGCCATGGTTGCCTGGGTTGAGACATGGTGCCATGGTTGCCTGGGTTGAGACATGGTGCCATGGTTGCCTGGGTTGAGACATGGTGCCATGGTTAAATGGGTTGAGACTTGGTGCCATGGTTGCGTGGGTTGAGACATGGTGCCATGGTTGCGTGGGTTGAGACTTGGTGCCATGGTTGCGTGGGTTGAGACTTGGTGCCATGGTTGCGTGGGTTGAGACTTGGTGCCATGGTTGCGTGGGTTGAGACTTGGTGCCATGGTTGCGTGGGTTGAGACTTGGTGCCATGGTTGCGTGGGTTGAGACATGGTACCATGGTTGCGTGGGTTGAGACTTGGTGCCATAGTTGCGTGGGTTGAGACTTGGGCCATGGTTGCGTGGGTTGAGACTTGGTGCCATGGTTGCGTGGGTTGAGACTTGGTTCCATGGTTGCGTGGGTTGAGACTTGGTGCCATAGTTGCGTGGGTTGAGACTTGGTGCCATAGTTTCGTGGGTTGAGACTTGGTGCCATAGTTGCGTGGGTTGAGATTTGGTGCCATAGTTGCGTGGGTTGAGACTTGGTGCCATGGTTGCGTGGGTTGAGACTTGGTGCCATGGTTGCGTGGGTTGAGACTTGGTGCCATGGTTGCGTGGGTTGAGACTTTGTGCCATGCTTGCTTGGGTTGAGAGTTGGTGCCATGGTTGCGTGGGTTGAGACTTGGTGCCATAATTGCGTGGGTTGAGTCTTGGAGCCATAGTTGCGAGGGTTGAGATTTGGTGCCATAGATGCGAGGTTTGAGACTTGGTGCCATGGTTGCGTGGGTTGAGACTTGGTACTATGGTTGCGTGGGTTGAGACTTGGTGCGATAGACTTTGCGTTGAGACTTGGGGTTTGAGACTTGGTGCCATGGTTGCGTGGGTTGAGACTTGGTACTATGGTTGTGTGGGTTGAGACTTGGTGCCATAGTTGCGTGGGTGAGACTTGGTGCCATGAGTGCTTGGGATGAGACTTTGTGCCATGGATGCGTGGGTTGAGACTTTGTGCCATGGTTACGTGGATTGGGACATGGTGCCATGGTTGCGTGGGATGAGACTTGGTGCCATGGTTGCGTGGATTGAGATTTGGTGCCATGGTTGCTTGGGTTGAGACTTGGTGCCATGGTTGCGTGGATTGAGACTTGGTGCCATGGTTGCGTGGGTTGAGACTTGGTTGGTGCCATGGGTTGCGTGGGTTGAGATTTGGTGCCATGATTACGTGGGTTGAGACTTGGTGCCATGGTTGCGTGGGATGAGACTTGGTGCCATGGTTGCGAGGATTGAGACTTGGTGCCATGATTACGAGGGATGAGACTTGGTGCCATGGTTGCGTGTGTTGCGACTTGGTGCCGTGGTTGCGTGGGTTGAGACTTGGTGCCATGGATGCGTGGGTTGAGTCTTGGTGCCATGGTTGCGTGGAATGAGACTTGGTGGCATGGTTGCGTGGGTTGAGACTTGGGTTGAGACTTGGAGACTTGGTGCCATAGTTGCGTGGGACGAGATTTGGTGCCATAGTTGCGTGGGTTGAAATTTGGTGCCATATTTGCGTGGGTTGAGATTTGGTGTCATAGTTGCGTGGGTTGAGACTTGGTGCCATGGTTGCGTGGGTTGAGACTTGGTGCCATAGTTTCGTTGGTTAAAATTTGGTGCCATAGTTTCGTGGGTTGAGATTTGGTGCCATAGTTGTGTGGGTTGAGATTTTGTGCCATAGCTGCGTGGGTTGAAAGTTGGTTCCATGGTTCCGTTGGTTGAGACTTCGTGCCATGGTTGCGTGGGTTGAGACTTGGTGACATGGTTGCGTGGGTTGAGACTTGGTGGTATGGTTTCGTGGGTTGAGACTTGGGCCATGGTTGTGTGGGATGAGACTTGGTGCCATTGATGCGTGGGTTGAGATTTGGTGCCATGGTTGCCTGAGTTGAGAATTGGTGCGATGGTAGCGTGGGTTGAGACTTGGTGCCATTGTTGTGTGGGATGAGACTTGGTGCCATTGATGCGTGGGTTGAGATTTGGTGCCAGAGTTGCGTGGGTTGAGACTTGGTGCCATGGTTGCGTGGGTTTAGACATGGTACCAATGTTACGAGGGTTGATATTTGGTGCCATGGATGCGTGGGTTGAGACTTGGTGCCATGGTTGCGAGGGTTGAGTCTTGGTCCAATGGTTGCGTGGGTTGAGACTTGGTGCCATGCTTGCGTGGGTTGAGACTTGGTGCAATGTTTACGTGGGTTGAGACTTGGTGCCATGGTTGCGTGGGTTGAGACTTTGTGCCATGGTTGCATGGGTTTAGACCTGGTGCCATAGTTGTGTGCGCTGAGACTTGGTGCCATGGTTGCGTTGGTTGAGACTTGGTGCCATAGTTGTGTGCGTTGAGACTTGGTGCCATGGTTGCGTGGGTTGAGATTTGGCGCCATGTTTGCGTGGGTTGAGACTTAGTGCATAGTTGCATGAGACTTGGTGCGTGCGTGGGTTGAGACTTGGTGCCATGGTTGCGTGGGTTGAGACTTCGTGCCAAGGTTGCGTGGGTTGAGACTTGGTGCCATAGTTGCGTGGGTTGAGACTTGCTGCCATAGATGAGTGGGTTGAGACTTGGTGCCATGGTTGCGTGGGTTGAGACTTGGTACCTTCGTTGCGTGGGTTGAGAATTGGTGCCATAGTTGCGTGGGTTAAGATATGGTGCCATAGTTGCGTGGGTTGAGACTTGGTGCCATGGTTGCGTGGGTTGAGACTTGGAGCCATGGTTGCGTGGGTTGAGACTTGGTGCCATGGTTGCGTGGGTTGAGACTTGGTGCCATAGTTTCGTGGGTTGAGACTTGGTGCCATGTTTTGCGTGGGTTGAGACTTGGTGATATGGTTTCGTGGGTTGAGACTTGGTGCCATGGTTGCGTGGGTTGAGACTTGGTGACATGGTTGCGTGGGTTGAGACTTGGTGCCATGGTTGCGTGGATTGAGACTTGCTGCCATGGTTTGCGTGGGTTGAGACTTGGTGCCATAGTTGCGTGGGTTGAGACTTGGGCCATGGTTGCCTGGGTTGAGATTTGGTACCATGGTTGCGTGGGTTGAGAATTGGTGCCATGGTTGCGTGGGTTGAGACTTGGTGCCATGGTTGCGTGGGTTGAGACTTGGTGCCATGGTTGCGTGGGTTGAGACTTGGTGCCATAGTTGCGTGGGTTGAGACTTGGTGCCATGGTTGCGTGGGTTGAGACTTGGTGCCATGGTTGCGTGGGTTGAGACTTGGTGCCATGGTTGCGTGGGTTGAGACTTGGTGCCATGGTTGCGTGGGTTGAGACTTGGTGCCATGGTTGCGTGGGTTGAGACTTGGTGCCATGGTTGCGTGGGTTGAGAATTGGTGCCATGATTACGTGGGTTGAGACTTGGTTCCATGGTTGCGTGGGATGATACTTGGTGCCATGGGTGCGTGGGTTGAGACTTTGTGCCATGGTTGCGTAGGTTGAGACTTGGTGCCATGGTTGCATGGGTTGAAACCTAGTGCCATGGTTGCGTGGTTAAGGCTTGGTGCCATGGTTGCGTGGCTTGGGACTTGGCACTATGGTTGCGTGGGTTGAGACTTGGTGCCATGGTTGCGTGGGTTGAGACTTGGTGCCATGGTTGCGTGGGTTGAGACTTGGTGCCGTGGGTTGAGTCTTGGTCCAATGGTTGCGTGGGTTGAGACTTGGTGCCTTGGTTGCGTGGGTTGAGACTTGGTGCCATGGTTGCGTGGGTTGAGACTTGGTGCAATGTTTACGTGGGTTGAGACTTGGTGCCATGGTTGCGTGGATTGAGACTTGGTGCCATGGTTGCGTGGGTTGAGACTTGGTGCAATGGTTACGTGTGTTGAGACTAGGTACCATGGTTGCGTGGGTTGAGACTTGGTGCCATGGGTTGCGTGGGTTGAGACTTGGTGCCATGGTTGCGAGGGTTGAGACTTGGTGCCATAGCTGCGTGGGATGAGGTTTGGTGCCATAGTTGCGTGGGTTGATATTTGGTGCAATGGATGCGTTGGTTGAGACTTGGTGCCATGGTTGCGAGGGTTGAGTCTTGGTACCATGGTTGCGTGGGTTGAGACTTGGTGACTTGGTTGCGTGGGTTGAGACTTGGTGCCATGGTTGCGTGGGTTGAGACTTGGTGCAATGGTTACGTGGGTTGAGACTTGGTGCCATGGTTGCGTGGGTTGAGACTAGGTGCCATAGTTGCGTGCGTTGAGAATTGGTGCTATAGTTGCATGGGTTGAGACTTGGTGCCATTGTTGCGTGGGTTGAGACTTGGTGCCATGGTTGCGTGGGTTGAGACTTGGTGCCATGGTTGCGTAGGTTGAGACTTGTGCCATGGTTGCGTGGGTTGAGACTTTGAGCCATGGTTTCGAGGGTTGAGACTTGTTGCCATAGTTGTGTGTGTTGAGACTTGGTGCCACGGTTGCGTGCGTTGAGACTTGGTGCCATGGTTGCGTGGGTTGAGCCACTTGGTGCCATGACTTTGCGTGGGTTGAGACTTTGTGCAATGGTTGCCTGGGTTGAGACTTGGTGCTATGGTTGCGTGGGTTGAGACGTAGTGCCATGGTTGCGTGGGTTAAGACTTGGCGCCATGGGTTGCGTGGGTTGAGACTTGTGTGCCATGGACTTGGTGCGTGGGTTGAGAACTGGTGCCGTAGTTGCGTGCGTTCAGATTTGGTGCCATGTTTGCGTGGGTTGAGACTTGGATCATGGTTGCGTGGGTTGAGATTTGGTGCCAGAGTTGCGTGGGTTGAGACTTGGTGCCATGGTTGCGTGGGTTGAGACATGGTGCCACGGTTGCGTGGGTTGAGACTTGGTGCCATGGTTGCGTGGATTGAGACTTTTTGCAATGGTTGCGTAGGTTGAGACTTGGTGCCATGGTTGCATGGGTTGAGACCTAGTGCCATGGATGCGAGGTTAAGACTTGGTGCCATGGTTGCGTGGCTTGGGACTTGGCGCTATGGTTGCGTGGGTTGAGACTTGGTGCCATGCATGCGTGGGTTGAGACTTGGTCTCATGGTTGCGTGGGTTGAGACTTGGTGCCATGCTTGCGTTGGTTGAGACTTGGTGCCATGGTTGCGTGGGTTGAGACTTGGTGCCATGCTTGCGTGGGTTGAGACTTGGTGCCATGGTTGCGTGGGTTGAGACTTGGTGCCATAGTTGCGAGGGTTGAGATTTGGTGCCATAGATGCGAGGGTTGAGACTTGGTGCCATGGTTGCGTTGGTTGAGACTTGGTGCAATGGATGCGTGGGTTGAGTCTAAGTGCCATGGTTGCGTGGGATAAGACTTGGTGCCATGGTTGCGTGGGTTGAAACCTCGTGCCATAGTTGCGTGGGTTGAGACTTTGTGCCATGCTTGCTTGGGTTGAGAGTTGGTGCCATGGTTGCGTGGGTTAAGACTTGGTGCCATGGTTGCGTGGGTTGAGACATGGTGAAATGGTTGCGTAGGTTGAGACTTGTGCCATGGTTGCGTGGGTTGAGACTTAGTGCCATGGTTGCGTAGGTTAAGACTTGGTGCCATGGTTGCGTGGGTTGAGACTTGGTGCCATGCTTGCGTGGGTTGAGACTTGGTGCCATGGTTGCGAGGGTTGAGACTTGGTGCTATGGTTGCTTGGGTTTAGACTTGGTGCCATGGTTGCGTGGCTTGGGACTTGGCGTTATGGTTGCGTGGGTTGAGACTTGGTGCCATGCATGCGTGGGTTGAGACTTGGTCTCATGGTTGCGTGGGTTGAGACTTGGTGCCATGCTTGCGTGGGTTGAGACTTGGTGCCATGGTTGCGTGGGTTGAGACTTGGTGCCATAGTTGCGAGGGTTGAGACTTGGTGCCATGGTTGCGTGGGTTGAGACTTGGTGCTAAGGTTGCCTGGGTTGAGACGTAGTGCCATGGTTGCGTGTGTTGAGACTTGGCGCCATTAGCGCGTGGGTTGACACTTGGTGCCATGGTTCCGTGAGTTGAGACTTCGTACAATGGTTACGTGGGTTTAGACCTGGTGCTATAGTTGTGTGCGCTGAGACTTGGTGCCATGGTTGCGTGGGTTGAGACTTGGTGCCATGGTTGCATGGTGCCATGGTTGCTTGGGTTGAGACTTGGTGCCATGGTTGCGTGGATTGAGATTTGGTGCCATGGTTGCTTGGGTTGAGACTTGGTGCCATGGTTGCGTGGGTTGAGACTTGGTGCCATGGTTGCGTGGGTTGAGACTTGGTGCCATGGTTGCGTGGGTTGAGACTTGGTGCCATGGTTGCGTGGGTTGAGACTTGGTGACATGGTTGCGTGGGTTGAGACTTGTTGCCATGGTTGCGTGGGTTGAGACTTGGTGCCATGGTTGCGTGGGTTGAGACTTGGTGCCATAGTTGCGTGGGTTGAGACTTGGTGCCATAGTTGCGTGGGTTGAGACTTGGTGCCATGGTTGCGTGGGTTGAGATTTGGCGCCATGGTTGCGTTGCTTGAGACTTAGTGTCATGGTTGCGTGGGAGAATTGGTGCTATAGTTGCGTGCTTTGAGATTTGGTGCCATGGTTGCGTGGGTTGAGACTTTGTGCCATGGTTGCGTGGGGTGAGACTTGGTGCCATAGTTTTGTGCGTTGAGACTTGGTGCCATGGTTGCGTGGGTTGAGACTTGGTGCCATGGTTGCGTGGGTTGAGACTAGGTACCATGGTTGCGTTGGATAAGACTTGGTGCCATAGCTGCGTGGGATGAGGTTTGGTGCCATAGTTGCGTGGGTTGATATTTGGTGCAATGGATGCGTGGGTTGAGACTTGGTGCCATGGTTGCGAGGGTTGAGACTTGGTATCATGGTTGCGTGGGTTGAGACTTGGTGCCATAGTTCCGTGGGTTGAGACTTGGTGCCATAGATGCGTGGGTTGAGACTTGGTGCCATGGTTGCGTGGATTGAAACTTGGTACAATGGTTGCGTAGGTTGAGACTTGGTGCCATGGTTGCGTGTGTTGAGACTTGGTGCCATAGTTGCGTGGGTTGAGACTTGGTGCCATGGTTGCGTGGGTTGAGACTTAGTGCCATGGACTTGGTGCCATGGATTGAAACTTGGTACAATGGTTGCGTGGGTTGAGACTTGGTGCCATGGTTGCGTGTGTTGAGACTTGGTGCCATGGTTGCGTGGGTTGAGACTTGGTGCCATGGTTGCGTGGCTTGGGACTTGGCGCTATGGTTGCGTGGGTTGAGACTTGGTGTCATGCTTGCGTCGGTTGAGACTTGGTGCCATGGCTGCGTGGGTTGAGACTTGGTGCCATGGTTGCGTTGGTTGAGACTTGGTGCCATGGTTGCGTAGTTTGAGACTTGAGCCATGGTTGCGTGGGTTGAGACTTGGTGCCATGGTTGCGTGGATTGAGACTTGGTACCATGGTTGCGTGGGTTGAGACTTGGTGAAATGGTTGCGTTGGTTGAGACTTGGTGCCATGGTTGCGTGAGTTGACTCTTTGTGCCATGGTTGAGTGGGTTGAGACTTGGTGCCATGGTTTGCGTGGGTTGAGACTTGGTGCCATGGTGCCATGCGTGGGTTGAGACATGGTGCCATAGTTTCGGGGGTTAAGACTTGGTGCCATGGTTGAGTGGGTTGAGACATGGTGAAATGGTTGCGTAGGTTGAGACTTGTGCCATGGTTGCGTGGGTTGAGACTTAGTGCCATGGTTGCGTAGGTTAAGACTTGGTGCCATGGTTGCGTGGGTTGAGACTTGGTGCCATGCTTTCGTGGGTTGAGACTTGGTGAAATGGTTGCGTGGGATGAGACTTGGTGCCATGGTTGCGTGGGTTGAGACTTGGTGCAATGGTTGCGTGGGTTGAGACTTGGTGCTATGGTTGCGTGGGATGAGACTTGGTGCCATGGTTGCATGGGATAAGATTTGGTGCCATGATTACGTGGGTTGAGACTTGGTGCCATGGTTGCGTGGGATGAGACTTGGTGCCATGGTTGCGAGGATTGAGACTTGGTGCCATGGTTGCGTGGGTTGAGACTTGCTGCCATGGTTGCCTGGGTTGAGATGTGGTTCCATGGTTCCGTGGGTTGAGACTTGGTGCCATGGTTGCGTGGGTTGAGACTTTTTGAAATGGTTGCGTGGGTTGAGACTTGGTGCCATGGTTGCGTGGGTTGAGACTTGGTGCCATGGTTGCGTGGGTTGAGACTTGGTGCCATGGTTGCGTGGGTTGAGACTAGGTGCCATAGTTGCTTGCGTTGAAAATTGGTGCCATAGTTGCATGGGTTGAGACTTGGTGCCATTGTTGCGTTGGTTGAGAATTGGTGCCATGATTACGTGGGTTGAGACTTGGTGCCATGGTTGCGTGCGATGAGACTTTTTGCCATGGATGCGTGGGTTGAGATTTCTTACCATGGTTCCGTGGGTTGAGACTTGGTTCCATGGTTGCGTGGGTTTAGTCTTGGTGCCATTGTTGCCTGGGTTGAGAGTTGGTGCCATGGTTGCGTGGGTTGAGATTTGGTACCATGGTTGCGTCGGTTGAGACTAGAAGCCATGGTTGCGTAGGTTGAGATTTGGTGCAATGGTTGCGTGGGATGAGACTTGGTGCCATGGTTCCGTGGCTTGAGACTTGGTGCCATGGTTGCGAGGGTTGAGACTTGGTGCTATGGTTGCGTGGGTTGAGACGTAGTGCCATGGTTGCGTGTTCAGACTTGGCGCCATTAGCGCGTGGGTTGAGATTTGGTGGCATGGTTGCGTGGGATGAGATTTGGTGCCATAGTTGCGTGGGTTGAAATTTGGTGCCATAGTTGCGTGCGTTGAAATTTGGTGCCATACTTGCGTGGGTTGAAACTTGTTGCAATGGTAACGTGGGTTGAGACTTGGTGCCATGGTTGAATGAGTTGACATTTGGTGCAATGGCTGAGGGAGTTGTGACTTGTTGCCATGCTTGCGTGGGTTGAGACTTGGTGCCAAGGTTGCGTGGGTTGAGACTTGGTGCCATAGTTTCGTGGGTTGAGACTTGGTGTCATGGTTGCGTGGGTTGAGACTTGTTGCCATGCTTGCGTGGGTTGAGACTTGGTGCCAAGGTTGCGTGGGTTGAGACGTGATACAATGGTTGCGTAGGTTGAGACTCGGTGCCATGGTTGCGTGTGTTGAGACTTGGATGCCATAATTGCGTGGGTTGAGACTTGGTGCCATAGTTCCGTGGGTTGAGACTTGGTGCCATAGATGCGTGGGTTGAGACTTGGTGCCATGGTTGCGTGGATTGAAACTTTGGTGCCATGGGTGCGTGGGTTGAGACTTGGTGCCATGGGTGCGTGGGTTGAGACTTGGTGCCATGGGTGCGTGGGTTGAGACTTGGTGCCATGGGTGCGTGGGTTGAGACTTGGTGCCATGGGTGCGTGGGTTGAGACTTGGTGCCATGGGTGCGTGGTTTGAAACTTGATGCCATGGGTGCGTGGGTTGAGACTTGGTGCCATGGATGCGTGGCTTGAGCCTTAGTGCGTGGGTTGAGACTTGGTGCCAGACTTGGTGGTTGCGTGGGTTGAGACTTGTTGCCATGGTTGCGTGCGTTGAGACTTGGTGCCATGGTTGCGTGGATTGAGACTTGGTGCCATGGTTTGCGTGGGTTGAGACTTGGTGATATGGTTTCGCGGGTTGAGACATGGTGATGTAGTTGCGTGGGTTAAGACTTGGTGCCATGGTTGCGTGGGTTGAGACATGGTGAAATGGTTGCGTAGGTTGAGACTTGTGCCATGGTTGCGTGGGTTGAGACTTGGTGCCATAGTTTCGTGGGTTGAGACTTGGAGCCATGGTTGCCTGGGTTGAGGCTTGGTGCCATGGTTGCGTGGGTTGAGACTTGGTGCCATGGTTGCGTGGGTTGAGACTTGGTGCCATGGTTGCGAGGGTTGAGTCTTGGTCCAATGGTTGCGTGGGTTGAGACTTGGTGCCTTGGTTACGTGGGTTGAGACTTGGTGCCATGGTTGCGTGGGTTGAGACTTGGTGCCATGGTTAAATGGGTTGAGACTTGGTGGCGTGGTTGCATGGGTTGAGACTTGGTGCCATGGTTGCGTGGGTTGAGACTTGGTGCCATGGTTGCGTGGGTTGAGGCTTGGTGCCATGGGTGCGTGGGTTGAGACTTGGTGCCATGGTTGCTTGGGTTGAGACTTGGTGCCATGGGTGCGTGGGCTGAGACTTGGTGCCATGATTGCGTGGGTTGAGACTTGGTGCCATGGTTGCTTGGGTTGAGACTTGGTGCCATGGGTGCGTGGGTTGAGACTTGGTGCCATGGTTACGTGGGCTGAGACTTGGTGTCATGGTGGTGCGTGGGTTGAGACTTGGTGCCATGGTTGCGTGGGTTGAGACTTTGTGCCATGGGTGCGTGGGTTGAGACTTGGTGCCATGGTTGCTTGGGTTGAGACTTGGTGCCATGGGTGCGTGGGTTGAGACTTGGTGCCATGGTTGCGTGGGTTGAGACTTGGTGCCATGGGTGCGTGGGTTGAGACTTGGTGCCATGGGTGCGTGGGTTGAGACTTGGTGCCATGGGTGCGTGGGTTGAGACTTGGTGCCATGGGTGCGTGGGTTGAGACTTGGTGCCATGGGTGCGTGGGTTGAGACTTGGTGCCATGGTTGCGTGGGTTGAGACTTGGTGCCATGGTTTCGTGGGTTGAGACTTGGTGGCATGGGTGCGTGGGATGAAACTTGGTGCCATGGTTGCTTGGGTTGAGACTTGGTGCCATGGGTGCGTGGGTTGAGACTTGGTGCAATGGATGCGTGGGTTGAGACTTGGTGCCATAGGTGCGTAGGCTGAAACTTGGTGCCATGGTTGCGTAGGTTGAGACTTGGTACCATGGGTGCGTGGGTTGAGACTTGGTGCCATGAGTGCGTGGGCTGAGACTTGGTGTCTTGGTTGCGTGGGTTGAGACTTGGTGCTATGGGTGCGTGGGTTGAGACTTGGTACCATGAGTGCTTGGGTTGAGGCTTTGTGCCATGGGTGCGTGGGTTGAGACTTGGTGCCATGGTTGCTTGGGTTGAGACTTGGTGCCATGGGTGCGTAGGTTGAGACTTGGTGCCAGGGGGGCGTGGGTTGAGACTTGGTGCCATTGTTGCGTTGGTTGAGACTTGGTGCCATGGGTGCGTTGGTTGAGACTTGGTGGCATGGGTGCGTGGGATGAAACTTGTTGCCATGGGTGCTTGGGTTGAGACTTGGTGCCATAGGTGCGTAGGCTGAAACTTGTTGCCATGGCTGCTTGGGTTGAGACTTGGTGCCATAGGTGCGTAGGCTGAAACTTGGTGCCATGGTTGCGTAGGTTGAGACTTGGTACCATGGGTGCGTGGGCTGAGACTTGGTGCCATGATTGCGTGGGTTGAGACTTGGTGCCATGGTTGCCTGGGTTGAGACTTGGTGCTATGGGTGCGTGGGTTGAGACTTGGTGCCATGAGTGCGTGGGCTGAGACTTGGTGTCTTGGTTGCGTGGGTTGAGACTTGGTGCTATGGGTGCGTGGGTTGAGACTTGGTGCCATGAGTGCTTGGGTTGAGGCTTTGTGCCATTGGTGCGTGGGTTGATACTTGGTGCCATGGGTGCGTGGGTTGAGACTTGGTGCCAGGGGTGCGTAGGTTGAGACATGGTGCCATGGGTGCGTGGGCTGAGACTTGGTGTCTTGGTTGCGTGGGTTGAGATTTGGTGCCATGGGTGCGTGGGTTGAGAGTTGGTGCCATAGCTGCGTAGGCTGAGATTTGGTGCCATTGGTGCGTGGGTTGAGACGTGCTGCCATGGGTGCGTGGGTTGAGACTTTGTGCCATGGGTGCGTGGGTTGAGACTTGGTGCCATGGGTGCGTGGGTTGAGACTTGGTGCCATGGGTGCGTGGGTTGAGACTTGGTGCCATGGGTGCGTGGGTTGAGACTTGGTGCCATGGGTGCGTGGGTTGAGACTTGGTGCCATGGGTGCGTGGGTTGAGACTTGGTGCCATGATTGCGTGAGTTGAGACTTGGTGCCATGGTTGCTTGGGTTGAGACTTGGTGCCATGATTGCGTGGGTTGAGACTTGGTGCCATGGGTGCGTGGGTTGAGACTTGGTGCCATGGTTGCGTGGGTTGAGACTTTGTGCCATGGGTGCGTGGGTTGAGACTTGGTGCCATGGGTGCGTGGGTTGAGATTTGGTGCCATGGGTGCGTGGGTTGAAAATTGGTGCCATGGTTGCGTGGTTTGAGACTTGGTGCCATGGGTGCGTGGGTTGAGACTTGGTGCCATGGGTGCGTAGGCTGAGACTTGGTGCCATGGTTCCGTAGGTTGAGACTTGGTACCATGGGTGCGTGGGCTGAGACTTGGTGCCATGATTGCGTGGGTTGAGACTTGGTGCCATGGTTGCTTGGGTTGAGACTTTTTGCCATGGGTGCGTGGGTTGAGACTTGGTGGCATGGGTGCTTGCGTTGAGGCTTGGTGCCATGAGTGCGTGGGTTGATACTTGGTGCCATGGGTGCGTGGGTTGAGACTTGGTGCCATGGGTGCGTAGGTTGAGACATGGTGCCATGGTTACGTGGGCTGAGACTTGGTGTCATGGTTGCGTGGGTTGAGACTTGGTGCCATGGCTGCGTGGGTTGAGACTTGGTGCCATGGGTGCGTGGGTTGAGACTTGGTGCCATGGGTGCGTGGGTTGAGACTTGGTGCCGTGGGTGCGTGGGTTGAGACTTGGTGCCATGGGTGCGTGGGTTGAGACTTGGTGCTATGTGTGCGTGGGTTGAGACGTGGTGCCATGGGTGCGTGGGTTGAGACTTGGTGCCATGGGTGCGTGGATTGAGAGTTGGTGCCATGGGTGCGTGGGTTGAGACTTGGTGCCATGGGTGCGTGGGTTGAGACTTGGTGCCATGGGTGCGTTGGTTGAGACTTTGTGCCATGGTTGCGTGGGTTGAGACTTTGTGCCATGGGTGCGTGGGTTGAGACTTGGTGAAATGGGTGCGTGGGTTGAGACTTGGTGCCATGGGTGCGTGCGTTGAGACTTGGTGCCATGGGTGCTTGGGTTGAGGCTTGGTGCCATGGGTGCGTGGGTTGAGACTTGGTGCCATGGTTGCGTGGGTTGAGACTTTGTGCCATGGGTGCGTGGGTTGAGACTTGGTGCCATGGGTGCGTGGGTTGAGACTTGGTGCCATGGGTGCTTGGGTTGAGGCTTGGTGCCATGGGTGCGTGGGTTGAGACTTGGTGCCATGGTTGCGTGGGTTGAGACTTGGTGCCATGGGTGCGTGGGTTGAGACTTGGTGCCATGGGTGCGTGGGTTGAGACTTGGTGCCATGGGTGCTTGGGTTGAGGCTTGGTGCCATAGGTGCGTGGGTTGAGACTTGGTGCCATGGTTGCGTGGGTTGAGACTTTGTTCCATGGGTGCGTGGGTTGAGACTTTGTGCCATGGGTGCGTGGGTTGAGACTTGGTGCAATGGGTGCGTGGGTTGAGACTTGGTGCCATGGGTGCGTGGGTTGAGACTTGGTGCCATGGGTGCGTGGGTTGAGACTTGGTGCCATGGGTGCGTGGGTTGAGACTTGGTGCCATGGTTGCGTGGGTTGAGACTTTGTGCCATGGGTGCGTGGGTTGAGACTTGGTGAAATGGGTGCGTGGGTTGAAACTTGGTGCCATGGGTGCGTGGGTTGAAACTTGGTGCCATGGGTGCGTGGGTTGAGACTTGGTGCCATGGGTGCGTGGGTTGAGACTTGGTGCCATGGGTGCGTGGGTTGAGACTTGGTGCCATGGGTGCGTGGGTTGAGACTTGGTGCCATGGGTGCGTGGGTTGAGACTTGGTGCTATGGGTGCGTGGGTTGAGACTTGGTGTCATTGTTGCGTGGGTTGAGACTTTGTGCCATGGGTGCGTGGGTTGAGACTTGGTGAAATGGGTGCGTGGGTTGAAACTTGGTGCCATGGGTGCGTGGGTTGAAAGTTGGTGCCATGGGTGCGTGGGTTGAGACTTGGTGCCATGGGTGCGTGGGTTGAGACTTGGTGCCATGGGTGCTTGGGTTGAGGCTTGGTGCCATAGGTGCGTGGGTTGAGACTTGGTGCCATGGTTGCGTGGGTTGAGACTTGGTGCCCTGGGTGCGTGGATTGAGACTTGGTGCCATGGGTGCGTGGGTTGAAAGTTGGTGCCATGGGTGCGTGGGTTGAGACTTGGTGCCATGGGTGCGTGGGTTGAGACTTGGTGCCATGGGTGCGTGGGTTGAGACTTGATGCCATGGGTGCGTGGGTTGAGACTTGGTGCCATGGGTGCGTGGGTTGAGACTTGGTGCCATGGGTGCGTGGGTTGAGACTTGGTGCCATTGTTGCGTGGGTTGAGACTTTGTGCCATGGGTGCGTGGGTTGAGACTTTGTGAAATGGGTGCGTGGGTTGAAACTTGGTGCCATGGGTGCGTGGGTTGAAACTCGGTGCCATGGTTGCGTGGGTTGAGACTTTGTGCTATGGGTGTGTGGGTTGAGACTTGGTACCATGGGTGCGTGGGCTGAGACTTGGTGCCATGATTGCGTGGGTTGAGACTTGGTGCCATGGTTGCTTGGGTTGAGACTTGGTGCCATGGGTGCCTGGGCTGAGACTTGGTGTCATGGTTTCGTGGGTTGAGACTTGGTGCCATGGGTGCGTGGGTTGAGACTTGGTGCCATGGTTGCGTGGGTTGAGACTTGGTGCCATGGGTGCGTGGGTTGAGACTTGGTGCCATGGGTGCGTGGACTGAGATTTGGTGCCATGGTTGCGTGGGTTGAGACTTGGTCCCATGGGTGCATTAGTGTTCGCAATAAAGCTAACAGAATTCTTCATATCTAGAAGTATAAATAATAGAAGTCCTCAACTCTATATATCCTTGGTTAGGCCTCTTTTAGACTACGCTGCTCAGTTCTGGTCACCGTATTACAGAATGGATATAAATGCTCTGGAAAACGTACAAAGGAGGATGACGAAGATGATCCCATGTATCAGGAATGTTCCCTATGAGGATAGACTGATGGCCCTGAATCTGCACTCTCTCGAAAGGCGTAGAATTAGGGGGGATATGATCGAGGTGTATAAATGGAAAACAGGAATAAATAAAGGGGATGTAAATAGTGTGCTGAAAATTTCCAGCCAAGACAGGACTCGCAGCAATGGTTTCAAGTTGGAAAAATTTAGATACAGGAAGGATATGGGAAAGTACTGGTTTGGTAATAGAGTTGTGGATGAGTAGAACAAACTCCCGAGTACAGTTATTGAGGCTAAAACATTGTGTAGTTTTAAAAATAGGTTAGATAAATACATGAGTGGGTGTGGGTGGGTGTGATTTGGACCTGACTAGCTTGTGCTGCTGGGTCTGGTACAGTGCTCCATCCTTGAGTGGGGATGTCCAGACTGGTGGGTCATTGGGATAATCCGGGGGGTAGGTCATTGGTCTAATCCGGGGATGGGGGACATGGACCTGCTCCGCATGGGTCAGTAGGCCTGTTGCAGTGTTCTTTCTTTCTTATGTTCTTAACAGTACACAAAGAGCATGCGGCTGGAGAGTCCAGCAAAACTTAAACACTTAGCCCATGCTGCCTCAACTTGACTGCCCCAAGCCACACCTCCCACGCATACCCGCTAACCAAACACACAAGTGCAACTATTGGGACATTTTATTGTAGCAACGTTTCGCTCTCCAGGAGCTTCGTCAAGCCGTTACAAATAGTACGTGTATGTATAATGTCCGCCAGGACCAGGGTCCTGGCACGGGTCTTAATCATGAGATGACCCGTCTCTGGCTCCTGAAGGAGAATTGATTCTTCACTGTTGCAGCATATAAGCGTTTGGAAATTCACTATTCTTTCAAGCACTGTTCCGGACAGTTCAGCTAGTGTGCCTCATAAGCGACTGAAGTTACTCCATCTCAGCTGTTTCCTGAGCTGGGGACTGGGCTCTGTCCTCTCTGATAATCTGCGGATTCATGGCATCCACTGCTTCCTGCTCTGTCAGTAAGCACACCCTCAGTAGTGTGCTGACCATCTGCCGGAACATGCTCTGTTGTTCCGTGGAGGTGATTGTGTTGCAGATAATATCCATGAATGCCTTGATGAGTGTTAAGAGATCCTCTCTGTTGAGGGCCTGCGTTGTCGGTGGATTCGAAGCAGTGGACATTATCTGGGCTGTCGTAATCTGTGGGGATTGCTGAGGGTTGTATTTCTTCACTGTGCACACCGTGGGCTGTTGCTGTATGCCAGGTTGTGTACCCGGCATCTGCTGGTGAGGTGCAGCCACAGCCTGCATAGTGGTTGTGCCTGGCAAGGAGGCCGGTCGGGGCTCGTGTAGTGCCGTCTGCTGATTGCGTTGCCCAAATGTTTCCTGTTGGCGCCGCTTGTTCCTCATGTTTTTGTTTCTTCGTTGCGGTAGTGGGGAAGGATGCTCCTGTTCATGACGCCTGGTTGAGTTTTCAAGGGTCGGAAATTCCTGGGCATTGAGTTGGGTTAACTGATGAGAGTTCTGCAGTATGGCAGGATTCTCTGCACCCATCGTCTGCTGAGGGTGATGCTCTGCCGTAGCCTGCTGTCTCGTCGTTGGTGTCTTCCAGGCCTCACGAGTTCTAGTGAGCCTCTCAGGGCATCGAGGGTTCCAGGCATGGTGTTTCTGCCTGCAATTCGGGCATCGTGGAGTGGGTGGCGATGCATTCTTCAGCTTGGTGATGCATTCCTCGGTAGGGTGGGGCTGGCTGCAGACACCGCAGATTACTCTGTTCGGACAGAGTGCACCCAGGTGTCCATAACGCTGGCACTTGAAACAGCGAACTGGTTCTGCCGTGAAGGTCCTGACATCGTACCTGCCCCAAGAACCAAGGTCCAGCTGGGATGGCAGCGGTCCTACATGCTGAATGAGGACCTGCCGGGTTGGTGCATTGCCTGCCGATTTTGCCTTGAGATGCTGAGCTGACACGACACTGGGGTGAGCTGCTACTGCCTCGATGGGCATCATCAGCGGGTATCGCATCACTACACCCTTGGTGACCTTCTGCCGAGAATCCAGTTCCTCCAGGGTGAAGGAGCGGTCTGTCTCCATGACTTTCTTCATGGTGATATGCATTTCCCTGTTGATAGGAGTCAGTATTGGTTCTCCCCTCAGGTTGAACCATATCTTGAACCTCAGTTTGTGCCGTGTTTCCAGGTGTGTAACCACGCCATAGTGGGTTTTGTGTTCCCCATAAGCCTTTACCTTGAATCTGGAAGGTGATTTGAGCTGGTTTACCTGCTCCTTGGAGGGACGGCGTGTCTTACTGTTCACATTGATCCATCCTTCCGTATTCTCTGGCTGCATGGTTAGGCTTGTCAGAACTGGAGACTTTTCCTCTGATGACACGGAGTGGTCTCGCAACTTCTTCGCTAGGATTGCGCCCCACATTTCTAAATCCGAGTCGTCCATTTCTAAATCCGAGTCATCCGTCGTGTCCCTGCAACATCGTGACCTCCTCCTTTCGGCAGAAGCCATGTGTCTGTCCACGTGGTGCTGGACTGTGATGCTGAAGTGTGCTGTTCTGCTCTGTTAATGTAATCTATGCGTCTGCTGCCTTAGCACTGATGATCTCTACTACCTACTACTACTGATGATAAATTAGACACATGTGCAACTCTTGGGTATCTTTATTGAGGAAACGTTTCGCCACACAGTGGCGCCACTGTGTGGCGAAACGTTTCCTCAATAAAGATACCCAAGAGTTGCACATGTGTCTAATTTATCAACATGTCGGTTCTCTGAACCATTCATCTACAAATACCTACTACTACTACTACTACTACTACTACTACTACATGGACACAGAGGGTATATATAGGCTCAGAGTGAGGTGCAATACTAGTGGTAGTAGTAGTAGTAGTAGTAGTGAGATAAGTTGTAGTAGTAGTAGTAGTAGTGAGATAAGTTGTAGTAGTAGTAGTAGTAATAATACAATATGTAGAACAATTGACTCGCACAAGAGTAAAAGGATATAAAAGCTATAACTTGGGTAACATAAAAATAAGTTAGACAAATATTTCTATTGGAGGCTGGATAGAGAAGGTTTGTTTCAATGTAATGTGCTTTGTGTATTATTAACAGGAGAGACTATATGATGGCAGGGTTTACTGTTTTCAGGAGGATTCTTACTAAGACTTCAGAGATGGTGAAGCTGCTTTTGTATTGTTTAATTGTACTAGAAACAGCTAATAGTGAAGATTCAAGACACTTGCGTTTGCGGAAATTGGCTTCTTTGATCACTAATTGGGCGTCCCTGAATTTCCTGAGATGATTGGTGGAATTTCGGTGTTGTACACAGGCGTTGTTCAAGTTATCATTCCTACATGCATAAATGTGTTCATTGAGGCGGGTGTCGAGGTTTCTTGCTGTTTCACCTACATAAATCTTGTCGCAGCCCTGCATTGACTGGTTCGTGGTGCTTGGATTTTGTTCTGGTTAGATCCTTTATTGAAGTGCTGGGAGCGATGGCGACTCTGGTGTTAGCTTGTGAAAGTACTTTAGAAGCATTCAGTGCAACCTGGCTGTTGGGAAGAATTATAACTTTGTTAGGAGTGTTGTTGGTGCGTGGAGAATTAATGATCTGAAGAGCTCTTTTCTTGCAATCTTTGATGAAAAAGGAAGGAAATGGGACGGGAATCCCTGATAAACAATCTATCGTCACGCACCTTAACTGACTACGAGATACAAGCACTGAGTCTGGGATTCAAATTTGCCACTAACATACGCAAACCGAACTATCAACTCAACCTAGTTACCAGAAACCACAGAGACAGTAACTTCCAGAAAGGTTATGTACAGGTCATTCTCACTGCAGCTTTATGTGAACCTTCTTCTTCTAATCTTCCTAGACGATATATCACTGCCCTTAAGGACCTCGCCAACGACCCCAACATTATCGTCACCACCGCCGACAAAGGAGATGGAGTCGTCATACTCAACACCAGTGACTACAACACCAAAATGATGGACCTTTTAAATGATCAATCTACATACGAACTCATTAGCACTCAACAGTGGGAGACACTCACCAAGGATTTTCTATACAAAACCAGACAAGTACTCAAACGCACTAGAGAAGGGAAAAAACTTCTGTATTTGTTACCCAGCAACCCTAAACCAGCACACATGTATAGTTTACCCAAGACCCATAAACATGATATTCCTCTCAGACCAGTCACGTCAGGTATAGGCAGTGCACCACACAAACTAGCCGGAGTTCTTGCCAAACATCTTTCCTGCCTTCTGGGGACCATCAGCCCCGCTCATCTTAAACATTCAGGCGACCTTCTCAACCGCATCCGAAATCTCTCCATCCGTAACAAGAAACTAAGCATGTGCAACATCTGGATATCTTTATTGTAGACGTTTCGCCATCCAGTGGCTTTATCAATACAGATTCTAGGACATAATAGGAAGACAGTAGAACTATATACAAAAGATGAGGTAATCAGTCCCTCGGCCTTGGGACTGATTACCTCATCTTTTGTATATAGTTCTACTGTCTTCCTATTATGTCCTAGAATCTGTATTGATAAAGCCACTGGATGGCGAAACGTCTACAGTAAAGATATCCAGATGTTGCACATCTGTCTTAACTTTCATATTGTCGGTATTTTATACCTTTCTTGCACAAGAAACTAAGCAGTTTGGACGTGACTTCCCTCTTCACTAAAGTACCTACCACTAAAGCCATCGAGGTTCTACGACGTAAAATCAATCAGGACCTTATTCTTCCTCTACCTCCCGGAGATTTTGTTGACTTGATTGAACTCTGTGTTAGTTTCAACTGTTTTTCTTTCAATAACAGACTCTTCAAACAAACCTACGCCATGGGAATGGGGTCCCCCATCAGTGCCGTCTTAGCCAACTTATACATGGAAAACCTAGAGTCCGAACACTTCGCCAACATCATCCTCTCAAGCGTCACTTGGTTACGTTACGTGGACGACGCCCTTGTAATAACTCCCAAACGTTTTGATGTACGGAATCTTCAGGCAAGGCTCAACGCAATTGAACCGGCAATCCAGTTTACACTAGAAGAAGAGTCCAATGACAAGCTACCTTTCCTCGACGTCCTCATTCACAAAGTAGACAACAGCCTAAGATTTCAAGTTTATCGGAAACCTACAAATAAAAATGATCTCACACACTTCTATTCCAGTCAAGATACCAAGACCAAAAGGGGCATCATGATGGGATTTTTCCTAAGAGCATAATACCGAATTTATATTCCTGAGTTTCTTGACGAGGAATGTACATACATTCACCAAACCTTCACTGATTTACATTTTCCTTCCTTTTTCATCAAAGATTGCAAGAAAAGAGCTCTTCAGATCATTGATTCTCCACGCACCAACAACACTCCTAACAAAGTTATAATTCTTCTCAACAGCCAGGTTGCACTGAATGTTTCGAAAGTACTTTCACAAGCTAACACCAGAGTTGCCATCGCTTCCAGCACTTCAATAAAGGATCTAACCAGAACAAAATCCAAACACCACGAACCAGTCAACGCAGGGGTTTACACTATACCCTGTGGAGGCTGCGACAAGATTTATGTAGGTGAAACAGCAAGAAACCCTCGACACCCACCTCAATGAACACATTTACGCATGTAGGAACGACAACTTGAACAACGCCTGTGTACAACACCGAAATTCCACCAATCATCTCAGGAAATTCAGGGACACCCAATTAGTGATCAAAGAAGCCAATTTCCGTTAGCTGGTCAAGTGGCTAACGCGACGGGCTGGAGTTTTGAGACTCTATGACCGCGGGTTCAATCCCGGCCGGGGGTATGGTTTGTTTGCAATCGTGTCATTACGGTTTCTTGAGTCAAGCAAGTGTCTTGAATCTTCACTAATACCTGTTTCTAGTACAATTAAACAATACAAAGGCAGCTTCACCATCTCTGAAGTCTTAGCAAGAATCCTCCTGAAAACAGTGAACCCTGCCATCACATAGTCTCTCCTGTTAATAATACACAAAGCACATTACATTGAAACAAGCCTTCTCTATCCAGCCTCCAATAGAAATATTTGTCTAACCTATTTTTATGTTACCCAAGTTATAGCTTTTATATCCTTTTACTCTTGTGCGAGTCAATTGTTCTACATATTGTATTACTACTACTACTACTACTACTACTACTACTACTACTACAACTTATCTCACTACTACTACTACTACCACTAGTATTGCTCCTCACTCTGAGCCTATGTATACTCTCTGTGTCCATGTACTGTTTGTAACGGCTTGACAAATCTCCTGGAGAGCGATACGTTGCTACCATAAAAATGTCCCATTAGTTGCACTTGTGTCCTTCTACTTTACATATTGTCAGTAATTCTACCAACTTTATTACAACCAAACACAGTTGGAAAATAAATTCCTGGCAGGATTTCTTTACACTTACAGTTTAAAGTACTTTACAGTACCCACAAATGCACATTAGGCATTATAAAATTAAGCTTTACAATTATAACATTCATTCTATTATGGAACACTTCTCCACTATATATACATTACAATGTCATGCAGAACCCTGCATAACACTCCCACACCCAGAACATAGGTCTCACTCTGCTAGCGGGATCCTCACGGACACCGCTAGGCCAAAGAAAAAAGAAAGAAAATAAACCCCACCCTAAGGTCCAAGGCAACGGGCAAAATTATAACTGGGGAATGACCACCATACAATCACAGTCATTTGGTACTACAAATATGCAGTATTAACAAATGAGGCACTTGACTACGAACATGTGAAACTTGCCTAACATAAAAGTGATCAAGTTCTATGCCAAACGAGCCCACAGTCATGCTCTTAGACAACTATGTTAGGAAAATGCACCATCACAACACAGTGTTGACCATGCACCGGCACTGATCCATTTTAGCAAAATACATCTTTCAACCTCATAAACTAATGACTTAACTTTGTATATAAGTACCCCTGAAGAATGCCATTTAGTTACATAATTCAAGGGCTCAGTGTCGTATCATTTTCCCGTATATATCTATGTGCTAGTAAATTGCCAGAACAGATCAAAACAGGAGTGACACCAGAAAAAAAAATCAAACAGTAACACTTTCCAGGAGGAGTGCAAATAAAAATAAAAATAAATTTTACGTATTAAATTCTACTTAGAAAGAAACATCACATTATGAACCCCATCTCACAGCAATGTTTAGTAAGCAAGACTGGTTCCCCATGACACACCTCTGAGAGAATCAGGAGAGCACAGGAGAGGGAGAATATCAGGCTCCAAAAAACCGGGTGGATAGTCACATAAATTTTGTGTGTGGGACTGTGGCCATAAAACCCTGGAGTCATCAGTGAAGACCCCCAAAAGGTGGACCTCCCAGGCCGACACCTACATGTCATTCCAAGGACCCTGGAGTCATCCCAGTGGTGATGCAAATGGGAAAAATTAAAAAGAGTCCTGGAGAACCAAAACACCCCAGATGAATGAGACATGACCCAAAAAGCGGGGGGGGGGGAATCACCACCAGCCCCATATTCAACAAAACGTTTAGGTCCAACAGCCTCTATACCAACATAAAACACAGGTGAGGTGTCCCAGCCAACACCTCGAAAAAAAAGTAGCATATCTTCCTTACGTAGGCATGGTACCTGATGTGACTACCCCCAAAACACACACACTAGGGAATTCTGATACTTCCAATTCCAGCTCAACCTGCCCATCTCCTTTTGAGTGGTCCCAGGTTCCATCTACTTGTCTACTGTAAATCACTGCAAAACAAGAACAGATAAGTGACCTATACACTATGTCATGTACTTTAAACACGAGACAAGGCATCAGCAACCACATTCTCCTCTCCCTTCACATAATGAATCACAAGATTCATAGGTTGGGGAAACAAGGCCGACCTAGTGAGTCTCTGATTGTGGTTCCTGATTAAGTGAAGGAAACATAAAGGATTATGGTCACTATACAGAGTTATAGGGTGAACTGATGATGATACATTTGCCTCAGAATGTTGCACTGCCAACACTAGAGCAAGGGCTTCCTTTTCTATGGTGGTATAGTGTTGTTGGTGTTTCTTTAGTTTTGCCGAGAAGTAGCTGACTGGCAATAATTTTCCCACTACTTCTTGCAGTAATACAGCCCCAACACCAGTATCACTGGCATCTACTTCTAGAAAAATGGCAATGTAAAATTAGGACTAGCCAGCACAAGAGCACTAGTAAGCAGAGCTTTTACATGTTCAAATGCCCTCTGACACTTCAAACCCCACACAAATGTTTGCTTAGAGCTAGTCAGGTCTGTGAGTGGAGAGATCACCCCTGACAAATTTGGACAGAGCTTTCTGTAAAATGTTACCATGCCCACAAAACACATAACCTCCTTCTGGTTCTTTGGTACAGGGTAATTGTCTATAGCCTCCACCTTGGCATTCACTGGGGCCACTTTCCACTGGCCAATAACAAGTCCCAGAAAAGTTACCTGGGCTTGTCTGAAGACTCTCTTCACCAAATTAACTGTGAGCTGAGCATCAGCGAGCCTAGAGAAAAGCTCTCTAAGCTGCCTCACATGCTCTGTCCAACAGTTGCTAAAAATAATAAGGTTATCAGTATAACACCTCATGCCATTTAGGCCATGTGTAACCTCCTGCATCCTGTGTTGAAAACAGGAGGGTGCATTACAAACCCCAAATGGAAGAAAGTTGTACTGAAAAAGTCCATCTGGCATCACAAAAGCAGAAATGTCACTGGCACGTGGGGTTAAAGGTATCTGGTAATAACCCTTCAACAGGTCTAACTTACATATTTAACTCCCCCCACTGCATCAGTGACATCGTCCATTCTAAGAAGAGGAAAACAATCAGCCTTAGTTATTAAATTAACCTTAGGGTAGTCAGTGCACATCCTCATGGTGCCATCTGGTTTCGGAACCATCAGACAGGGGGATGCCCACACACACCCTCATTTACAGGCTATCTCCCCCAACCAGCGAACCAGGTTGCTAAGAGTTGATGATGGGGCCCCGTCGTTCAACTAGTGACCAGGTTCTAGCCAATAAGAAGATGGTTTTGGCAATCGCAGAGGTTATGTGGATACCGCTCTCCTGTCTGCCCTTGTCATTCCCATTCTAGAGCTGGTTGAAGCACGGTCTGCTATCTTGTGGCTTCTATTTCTGCTTTGCTTACCGTGGAGTGCACTATACTTATCACTGTACATAGTGTACATATTGCTGTTCTAAATTGGTGAAGGATAATATAAGTCTAAACTTTTTCTACTGTGTTTATTTGCTCCCATTACACCAGGGGTAACAGGCCATTTGGAATCCTGGGTTGTAATATGGGGGCCTGTCCGGGAGCTGGAGCTGGACTTAGAGAAACGGTTGAGTTTAGGGTGAAGCTCGTAGCAGGAACATTGTGCAGCTTGCTGTCTGGCATTGCTTTACAAATTTTGCATGTCAGTTGTTACTAACCTGTTCGGTGTGGAGAATTTTGCAGTCAGCTTTGCTTGTATGCGTATTCTGCAATCGTACTGTGCATACCTAAGCGTGTTCTGCAAATTAACGTGTTACGTTGGGGTATTCTGCAATCGTACTGTGCATAGCGAATAACTTATGCCACCTAGGAGAGTCAGACGTCTGGTGTCGGCATATACTTTGCATAACCTACCTAAATTGTCCCTACAGCGTTGTTGGCAAATTGCTCGTTCCATTGGCATTACATACAAACGCACTCTCACAGCTGCACAACTGTGTTCACTGATTGCTGACAAACTTATAGAAGAAGAGATGGCACATCAGACTCCTCCCTCTACGGGAGCTAGGGCAAAAACTACTATGTTCTCGCAGGAGGAAGATGATACACCTACGGAGCAAAATGGTCAGTATAGTGCAGCTGGGTTGTCTCAGGGTGAATCAGCGTCGTTGGCACTTGAGCTGGCAAAAATCAATCTTGAGCAAACTAGGGAACAGAGAGCATTCGCAAGGGAAGAATTTGATAGGGAAAGAGAAAGGAGGCAGTTTTCGCATTCTGTAAATGATTTTAGTTTACAAAAAGCAGTACAGTTTGTTCCCCGCTTCAATGAGGCCGAACCAGGTGGTCGGAACAGCACTGGGCATCGTTGGTTCATACAGCATTATCGGGTAAGGCACAGGAATTTGCGTCAGTATTAAATGACTCTGAATTCTCTGATTATCAAGTAGTGAAGACCACAGTGTTGGGAGCATATACATGTATCCCAGCCAAATATCGCAAGCGTTTTAAATTAAGCAGGCGGCAGCTTGGTCAATCCCTAGTGGACTTTGTGAGACAGCAAACCAAAGCTTTTACCAGCTGGTATAAAGCAAGTGGTGTGTCTACCTTTGAGGAGCTGGTGCAGCTTATTCTGATTGATAACCTGCTGGAGTCTGTGGGATCAGAGGTTCGAGTCTTTCTGAAGGATCGTGACTTAACCATTGCATTGGAGGCAGCCAGGTTGGCTGATACCTTCGAAACTAACCGCTCCTTGTCCGAGCGGTCCCGTCTCTCTTTTCAACAGCCTGGCATGAGCAGAGATCGTCAACCTTGGAGAATGAAGTGCCAGCCGGAGGGAGAACGTCTACGTCAGCCAACCAAGTCACCTGGTGAGCCACGCTTCTCAACATATGGTTCACCTGCGGAGAGGCAAACTACTCATGGTGCATCTCGACAACAGTATCCACAGAGACACCAGCCAGAACGACACCATTTGCAACGTCAACAGGGAGTAAAGGGCAAGCCTGTCGTCTGCTTCAGGTGCAATAAAGTAGGTCACATCAGTCCCAACTGCCCCCATAAACCCCAACCCATTGGGAAAATCTCTAATATCCCTAGTAACATGTCCCCTAGAGAAGTAGAAAAAGGTATGGCCCCTTATTATTGCAAGAGTCTTATTTCCCTTCAGGAAAACTCAGAAACAACTAAAGTAAAGACCTTTAGAGATACTGGAGCATATTGCTCACTTGTAGGAGAGGGAATATTACCCCTTTCAGAGAATACTTCTTTGAATTCCTCTGTTTTATTGGAAGCATTTGGAGGTGCTATATATTCTGTTCCTTTGCATAAAATTTATGTACAGTGCAAATATTACACTGGGTACTTGACTGTAGGTGTCTCAAAAGGATTCCCCATGAAAGATGCAGTGTTATTACTGGGTAATAACATTACTACTCTTAGTTCGTGTCCTGAACCTATAATGATTAATTCTTCTCCGGTGTTGGCCATAACTCGGGCAACATCCCAAGGGTTGTCTGGAGAGAATGTTGACCTATCCTTGGACGACTCCGATCTCGGAATAGCCACATTGTTTTACGAGGAAAACTGGCCAGAGCCTCGTAGATCAAGTGAACAGACCCCGATCAAGCCTTCCTATTCCCAGATTGCAGGATTGCCAGATGTCTCTGTTTCCATGCCCGAGGGACTGTCCTTCCGGGAGGAACAACGAAAGGACCCTTCTTTAAAATTCGCTTTTGAGGCAGCCATGGGTCATCCGGTCAAGTATTAAGTTAAAAACGATTATTTGATCTGCACTGAGACTGGTAAGGAGATAGAGGGCCGGCAATTGTATGACAGGTTAGTGGTTCCAACAAAGTATAGACCTCAAATATTAAATATAGCTCATAATACGTCATTAGGAGGTCACTTAGGAATTACAAAAACCTTCTATAGAATCACAAAAGAATTTTATTGGCCAAAATTAAAGAAAGATGTGAAGAATCATATTAGGTGTTGCCGAGAATGTCAGCAAGTTGGAAAACCTGGACATTCCATTAAACCTGCACCTCTCCAACCTATACCTGCTGATGGAGAACCTTTTGCAGATTTAATTATAGATTGTGTAGGTCCACTACCTAGGTCAAAGTCTGGAAATCAATATTTATTTACGATTATGGATAAAGTAACCAGATATACTGAAGCAATTCCCATGCGTAGTATTAATACTAAAGCTATTCTCAAAGCTTTAACAAAATTCATTTCTTGTTTTGGCATTCCTAAAACTATTCAAAGTGATCAAGGTACTAACTTCACTGCCAAAGCATTTAGGGAAGTATTAACTAGGTTAGGGATAATCCACAACTTATCCACTGCCTATCATCCTCAGTCCTAAGGCGCCTTGGAAAGATTTCACCAGACATTAAAAACAATGATGAGAAGTTTTTGCATGCACTTTCCTACAGACTGGGATGAATCACTACCTTTGTTGCTGTTCTCAGTACGAGAAACGGTGCAAGAGTCTACAGGGTATAGTCCTTTTGAGCTGATCTTTGGGCACAATGTACGAGGTCCTCTTCGGGTGCTCAAAGAAGGATGGATGGGAGAAGACGTTAGCTCAACACTCTACAATCCGTCTTCAAGGTTGCAGGTGGCACGTCAGTTAGCCAAGGCTAACCTAAAGACAGCTCAAAGCAAGATGAAACAGAGGTATGACAGAAGTGCACAATTCCGCTCCTTCCATCCAGGAGACAAGGTGTTGGTGCAGGAACCTATACCTGGCCACACCTTGAAAGCTAGATTTACGGGACCTATGCAGATTGTAAGTAGATTATCTGATGTAAATTATGTGGTAGCTCCCATTGATAAGACCTCAAAAACTAAAACTTACCACATTAATCAAATAAAGGCCTTTCATACACCAGATAAAGTCCCAGTAATGACTCTGTCCTCTACCTCTGAGGACAACTCTGACTCTTTGCACTCTATCTCTGAAATTAATATTAAACTTTCAAATTCTGTCCTCCTCAAGGATCCTAACCCTTTAATGGAGGGATTATCTGAAATGCAAGCAACAAATTTAACTGAGCTTCTACAGTCATATCCTAATATTTTTTCGGATGTGCCGAAAAAATGTACGTTAGGTTACCATGATGTAGATGTGGGAAACTCTAAACCAATTAAACTCTCCCCCTACAGAGCTAATCCTGAAAAGCAAAGGCTGCTTCAGCAGGAAGTAGAATTTTTGTTAAAGCATGGTTTAGTGGAGGAGTCATCTAGTCCATGGGCTTCACCGTGCATCCTTGTGAAGAAGGCTGATGGAGGGTTTCGTATGTGTACAGACTACCGTAAAGTGAACGAGGTCACAATTACAGATGCTTACCCTCTTCCTCGTCTGGATGACGTAATTGACTTTGTGGGTAAGGCTACTTTTGTGTCCAAATTAGATCTCCTTAAAGGCTACTATCAGGTACCTTTGACAGATAAGGCGAAGGAAATCTCTGCCTTCGTTATTCCAGGAGGTCATTATCAATACACAGTTACCCCCTTCGGAATGAAAAATTCCCCCTCTTCATTCCAGAAACTTATCCATAAGGCTATTAAAGGACTTGAAGGCACGGCAGCGTACCTAGGATGATATTGTTGTGGTGTCTGATACTTGGGATCAACACCTACTTAGACTTAAGGCTCTGTTTGAGACCTTTAAGAGTTCCCATTTAACAGTTAATTTATCTAAATCTTCCTTTGGCCAGGCCACTGTCACTTTTCTAGGCCATGAAGTAGGTAGTGGTAAAGTTGCACCTAAACTTGCTAAAGTTCTTTCTATTAAAGATTATCCAGTTCCTCATGATAGGAAATCTCTTCAACGTTTCCTAGGCATGATAGGATTTTACAGAAGATTCTGTAAGAATTTCTCAGATATTGTAGCCCCTCTTACCTCTCTTACCAGTTACAAAGTCCCCTTTAATTGAACCTCAGACTGTAACACTGCTTTTAATAAAGCAAAAAGATTATTGTGTACTGCACCCATTCTCTTGTCTCCAGACTTCTCCAAACCTTTTTCATTACATGTTGATGCTTGTGAGTCAGGGGTTGGGGCAGTACTATTACAAATCGGGAACAAAGAGTTGCAGCCTGTAGCATACTTTTCAGCCAAGTTCCAGCCACATCAGAGGGCTTACTCTACCATTGAAAAAGAAGCCCTCTCGCTGATAATGGCTTTGGAGCATTTCGATGTTTATGTGGGCCAGACATCGCAGGTGGTCACAGTCTACAGTGATCACAATCCTCTAGAATACCTCCAAGCCATGAAGAACAACAACACAAGGCTTATGCGCTGGACGCTAAGGCTGCAACCATTTAATATTTCAATTAAATATATTGCCGGCAAAGAAAATATGTTGGCAGACTCTTTACCTAGAGTATATTATATTATTTAGGTTAGGATGTTATTTGTGGTAACCCCTTTTCACGCTCTTTTTTTTTATCCCCTGGTGTGAGGTTTTTTTTAGTGAGGGGATGTGGGCTACCGTCCGCCTGTATCTTGGACCTATGCTAGCCTGTCTGACTGCTGTCTCACTCTAAGTTTAGGGTTTGGCTTTTGGTCACGAGAAAAGCTGAGCTCTATCTAAGAGTTGGATGGTGGAGAGGAAAGGCGGTCCCATTATTTTGTGCCATGGCGGCACGGTTACCACTGGGAGGTGGCAGCCTAATCCTGAGCCTTCTCGGGGTGGGGGTGTGGCATGCAAAGAGTACGTAACCTTTATTCGGCGCATGTACACACCCTCATTTACAGGCTATCTCCCCCAACCAGCGAACCAGGTTGCTAAGAGTTGATGATGGGGCCCCGTCGTTCAACTAGTGACCAGGTTCTAGCCAATAAGAAGATGGTTTTGGCAATCGCAGAGGTTATGTGGATACCGCTCTCCTGTCTGCCCTTGTCATTCCCATTCTAGAGCTGGTTGAAGCACGGTCTGCTATCTTGTGGCTTCTATTTCTGCTTTGCTTACCGTGGAGTGCACTATACTTATCACTGTACATAGTGTACATATTGCTGTACATATTTGCTCCCATTACACCCGGGGTAACAGGCCATTTGGAATCCTGGGTTGTAATAGGGGTGAACCTTGGTAGTGTGGTGTGAACCTTGGTAGTGTGGGGTGAACCTTCGCAGTGTTGGGTGAACCTTGGTAGTGTAGGGTGAACTTTGGCAGTGTGGGGTGAACTTTGGGAGGGTAGGGTGAACTTTGGCAGTGTGGGGTGAACCTTGGTAGTGTAGGGTGAATTTTGGCAGTGTCGGTTGAACCTTGGTAGTGTAGGGTGAACTTTGGCAGTGTGGGGTGAACCTTTGAAGTGTAGGGTGAACTTCGGCAGTGTGGGGTGAACGTTGGTAGTGTAGAGTGAACTTTGGCAGTGTGGGGTGAACTTTGGCAGTGTGGGGTGAACCTTGATAGTGTAGGGTGAATTCTGGCAGCGTGGGGTGAACCTTGGTAGTGTAGGGTGAACTTTGGCAGCGTGGGGTGAACCTTGGTAGTGTAGGGTGAACTTTGGCACTGTGGGGTGAACCTTGGTAGTGTAGGGTGAATTCTGGCAGCGTGGGGTGAACCTTGGTATTGTAGGGTGAACGTTGGCAGCGTGGGGTGAACCTTGGTAGTGTAGGGTGAACTTTGGCAGTGTGGGGTGAACCTTGGTAGTGTAGGGTGAACTTTGGCAGTGTGGGGTGAACCTTGGTAGTGTAGGGTGAACTTTGGCAGTGTGGGGTGAACCTTGTTAGTGTAGGGTGAACTTTGGCAGTGTGGGGTGAACCTTGGTAGTATAGGGTGAACTTTGGTAGTGTGGGGTGAACCTTGAAAGTGTGGAGTGAACCTTGGTAGTGTGGTGTGAACCTTTGTAGTGTGGGGTGAACCTTGGCAGTGTGGGGTGAACTTTGGCAGTGTGGAGTGAACCTTGGTAGTGGGGGTGAACCTTAGTAGTGTCGGGTGAATCTTGGTAGAGTGGGGTGAACCTTGGTAGTGTGGGGTGAACTTTAGCAGTGTGGGGTGAACCTTGGTAATGTCTGGTGAACTTTGGCAGTGTGGAATGAACCTTGGTAGTGTGGGGTGAATCTTGGCAGTGTGGAGTGAACCTCGGTACTGTGGGGTGAACCTTGGTAGTGTGGAGTGAACCATGGTAGTGTGGGGTGAACCTTGGCAGTGTAGGGTGAACTATGTCAGTGTGGGGTGAACCTCAGCAGTGTGGGGTGAACTATGTCAGAATGGGGTGAACCTCAGCAGTGTGGAGTGAGCCTTCGCAGTATGGGTTGAACCTTGTTATTGTGGGGTGAACGTTGGCAGTGTGGGGTGAACCTCGGCAGTGTGGGGTGAACTATGTCAGTGTGGGGTGAACCTCAGCAGTGTGGAGTGAACCTTCGCAGTATGGGTTGAACCTTGTTATTGTGAGGTGAACGTTGACAGTGTGAGGTGAACCTTGGCACTGTGGGCTGAACCATGCCTGTGTGGGGTGAACTTTGGTAGTGTGGGGTGAACCTTGGTAGTGTGAGGTGAACCTTGGTAGTGTGGGGAGAACCTTGGTAGTGTGGTGTGAACCTTGGTAGTGTGGGGTGAACCTTCGCAGTGTTGGGTGAACCTTGGTAGTGTAGGGTGAACTTTGGCAGTGTGAGGTGAACCTTGGGAGGGTAGAGTGAACTTTGGCAGTGTGGGGTGAACCTTGGTAGTGTAGGGTGAATTTTGGCAGTGTCGGTTGAACCTTGGTAGTGTAGGGTGAACTTTGGCAGTGTGGGGTGAACCTTTGTAGTGTGGGGTGAACTTTGGCAGTGTGGGGTGAACCTTGATAGTGCAGGGTGAATTCTGGCAGCGTGGGGTGAACCTTGGTAGTATAGGGTGAACTTTGGCAGCGTGGGGTGAACCTTGGTAGTGTAGGGTGAACTTTGGCATGGTGGGGTGAACCTTGGTAGTGTAGGGTGAATTCTGGCAGCGTGGGGTGAACCTTGGTATTGTAGGGTGAACGTTGGCAGCGTGGGGTGAACCTTGGTAGTGTAGGGTGAACTTTGGCAGTGTGGGGTGAACCTTGGTAGTGTAGGGTGAATTTTGGCAGCGTGGGGTGAACCTTGGTAGTATAGGGTGAACTTTGGCAGTGTGGGGTGAACCTTGGAAGTATAGGGTGAACTTTGGCAGTGTGGGGTGAACCTTGTTAGTGTTGGGTGAACTTTGGCAGTGTGGGGTGAACCTTGGTAGTATAGGGTGAACTTTGGCAGTGTGAGGTGAACCTTGGGAGGGTAGAGTGAACTTTGGCAGTGTGGGGTGAACCTTGGTAGTGTAGGGTGAACTCTGGCAGTGTGGGGTGAACCTTGGTAGTATAGGGTGAACTATAACGGGTTTTTTTGGTAGGTGCTGCAAGCGGGTTTGAATGATACATCTTTGGAGGCTTCTTACTTTATTGTTAAGACGTAGTGGGTACACAGGCTTGTGTGTTTGTGCCCATGGCCCGGGAGGGCCATGCCCACGAGAGAGAGCTGGGAGTACTTGTGTCTTCCTGCTAGGCCGCTGTGTGAGTGAGGGAGAGGCATGGGCCCGCAGGCTGGCGTGCCTACCGGGAGGCTTGGCTACAGAGGGCAGCACCTGAGTGGCGCGAAAATGAACTAAGCTGGCAGACAGCATGGGCTGTCTGTGCAGACAGTACAGGCTGTCTACATACGCTCGGCCACCTACCGCGCGTCGTCCCGACGCGACAATACTGGTAGTAAAAGAAACTCGGTCTCTCTCTCGTAGGAACAGGGCACAGAACACAAAATAAAAGCATATATATACATATGGACATGGAAAAAAAACTTCCTACAGGGAGGGAAGAAAAAACATGTGGGGTGTGCTAAACATCGTGGTCAAAGGCAGTGAGCGTCAAAGGTCATCACTGCACGCCTTCCTGCGTACAATAAAGTAAGAAGCCTCCAAAGATATATCATTCAAACCCGCTTGCAGCACCTACCAAACAAACCCATTATAAATGGTGACAGCGGTGGGATACTGTAGCGTGGGACGCTGTAGCGTGGGGTCACTGTGACGCCACTTACAATTCTCGAAGAAATTCGGCAAATTTCGGCTGGATCCTGCTTGTACCTGTGTCTGGATGCTGAAACGTGCAGACACGACATCAGGATAACTCGTTGAGAGACGGATGCTTCTTGTGTAGGGTGATGAAGTGAAGATGACTTCATACCTCTTCCTCCCTCTCTCCAGGCAAACACAACTGCTGCGAGCACCGCTGTCACCATTTATAACGGGTTTGTTTGGTAGGTGCTTCAAGCGGGTTTGAATGATATATCTTTGGAGGCTTCTTACTTTATTGTTAAGGCGTAATGGGTACACAGGCTTGTGTGTTTGTGCCCATGGTCCGGGAGGGCCATGCCTATGAGAGAGAACTGGGAGTACTTGTGTCTTCCTGCTAGGCCACTGTGTGAGTGAAGGAGAGGCATGGGCCAGCAGGCTGGCGTGCCTGCCGGGAGGCCTGGCTACAGAGGGCAGCACCTGAGTGGCGCGAAAATGAACTAAGCTGGCAGACAGCATGGGCTGTCTGTGCAGACAGTACAGGCTGTCTACAGAACTTTGGCAGTGATGGGTGAACCTTGGTAGTGTAGGGTGAACTTTTGCAGTGTGGGGTGAACCTTGGTAGTGTATGGTGAACTTTGGCAGTGTGGGGTGAACCTTCGTAGTGTAGGGTGAACTTTGTCAGTGTGGGGTGAACCTTGGTAGTGTAGGGTGAACTTTGGCAGTGTGGGGTGAACCTTGGTAGTGTAGGGTGAACTTTGGCAGTGTGGGGTGAACCTTGGTAGTGTAGGGTGAACTTTGGCAGTGTGGGGTGAACCTTGGTAGTGTAGGGTGAACTTTGGAAGTGTGGGGTGAACCTTGGTAGTGTAGGGTGAACTTTGGCAGTGTGGGGTGAACCTTGGTAGTGTAGGGTGAACTTTGGCAGTGTGGGGTGAACCTTGGTAGTGTAGGGTGAACTTTGGCAGTGTTGGGTGAACCTTGGTAGTGTATGGTGAACTTTGGCAGTGTGGGGTGAACCTTCGTAGTGTAGGGTGAACTTTGTCAGTGTGGGGTGAACCTTGGTAGTGTAGGGTGAACTTTGGCAGTGTGGGGTGAACCTTGGTAGTGTATGGTGAACTTTGGCAGTGTGGGGTGAACCTTCGTAGTGTAGGGTGAACTTTGTCAGTGTGGGGTGAACCTTGGTAGTGTAGGGTGAACTTTGGCAGTGTGGGGTGAACCTTGGTAGTGTAGGGTGAACTTTGGCAGTGTGGGGTGAACCTTGGTAGTGTAGGGTGAACTTTGGCAGTGTGGGGTGAACCTTGGTAGTGTAGGGTGAACTTTGGAAGTGTGGGGTGAACCTTGGTAGTGTAGGGTGAACTTTGGCAGTGTGGGGTGAACCTTGGTAGTGTAGGGTGAACTTTGGCAGTGTGGGGTGAACCTTGGTAGTGTAGGGTGAACTTTGGCAGTGTTGGGTGAACCTTGGTAGTGTAGGGTGAACTTTGGCAGCGTGGGGTAAACCTTGGTAGAGTAGGGTGAACTCTGGAAGTGTGGGGTGAACCTTGGTAGTGTAGGGTGAACTTTGGCAGTGTGGGGTGAACCTTGGTAGTGTAGGGTGAACTTTGGCAGAGTGGGGTGAACCTTGGTAGTGTAGGGTGAACTTTGGCAGCGTGGGGTGAACCTTGGTAGTGTAGAGTGAACCTTGGCAGCTTGGGGTGAACCTTGGTAGTGTAGGTTGAAATTTGGCAGCTTGGGGTGAACCTTGGTAGTGTAGGGTGAATTTTGGCAGCTTGGGGTGAACCTTGGTAGTGTAGGGTGAAGTTTGGCAGTGTGGGGTGAACGTTGGTAGTGTAGGGTGAACTTTGGCAGTGTGGGGTGAACGATGGTAGTGTAGGGTGAACTTTGGCAGTGTTGGGTGAACCTTGGTGGTGTAGGGTGAACTTTGGCAGCGTGGGGTGAACCTTGGTAGTGTAGGGTGAATTTTGGCAGCTTGGGGTGAACCTTGGTAGTGTAGGGTGAATTTTGGCAGCTTGGGGTGAACCTTGGTAGTGTAGGGTGAACCTTGGCAGCTTGGGGTGAACCTTGGTAGTATAGGGTGAATTTTGGCAGCTTCGGGTGAACCTTGGTAGTGTAGGGTGAATTTTGGCAGCTTGGAGTGAACCTTGGTAGTGTAGGGTGAACTTTGGCAGCTTGGGGTGAACCTTGGTAGTGTAGGGTGAACTTTGGCAGCTTGGGGTGAACCTTGGGGTGCCACTCTGACACTGGGCTTCAAGAAGTCTCATACAATCGAGCACTTCTGAGAATATCGCTGGGACCTATAAATAATTTATATATAATTGTAGACAACAGTTTGTGGCTGAGGCGAGCAGACATGTTCACCTCTCAGTGTGTACATGTGTGTGTGTCTCTGACTGTTTCATTACTATTTCTGTTCCTAATATATGTGTCAGAACAACTAGCTACATGATCTATTCTCACTTGCAAATATCACAACATAATAAACTATGTAAATTAAATATATATATATAAAGATAGAAATGTTAAAAGCAGGTGGGGATATAGTTTTGGAGTGGTTGGTGCAATTATTTAATAAATGTATGGAAGATGGTAAGGTACCTAGGGATTGGCAGAGAGCATGCATAGTTCCTTTGTATAAAGGCAAAGTGGATAAAAGAGAGTGCAAAAATTATAGGGGGATAAGTCTGTTGAGTATACCTGGTAAAGTGTATGGTAGAGTTATTATTGAAAGAATTAAGAGTAAGACAGAGAATATGATAGCAGATGAACAAGGAGGCTTTAGGAAAGGTAGGGGGTGTGTGGACCAGGTGTTTACAGTGAAACATATAAGTGAACAGTATTTAGATAAGGCTAAAGAGGTCTTTGTGGCATTTATGGATTTGGAAAAGGCGTATGACAGGGTGGATAGGGGGGCAATGTGGCAGATGTTGCAAGTGTATGGTGTAGGAGGTAGGTTACTGAAAGCAGTGAAGAGTTTTTACGAGGATAGTGAGGCTCAAGTTACAGTATGTAGGAAAGAGGGAAATTTTTTCCCAGTAAAAATAGGCCTTAGACAAGGATGTGTGATGTCACCGTGGTTGTTTAATATATTTATAGATGGGGTTGTAAGAGAAGTAAATGCGAGGGTCTTGGCAAGAGGCGTGGAGTTAAAAGATAAAGAATCACACACAAAGTGGGAGTTGTCACAGCTGCTCTTTGCTGATGACACTGTGCTCTTGGGAGATTCTGAAGAGAAGTTGCAGACATTGGTGGATGAATTTGGTAGGGTGTGCAAAAGAAGAAAATTAAAGGTGAATACAGGAAAGAGTAAGGTTACGAGGATAACAAAAAGATTAGGTGATGAAAGATTGAATATCAGATTGGAGGGAGAGAGTATGGAGGAGGTGAACGTATTCAGATATTTGGGAGTGGACGTGTCAGCAGATGGGTCTATGAAAGATGAGGTGAATCATAGAATTGATGAGGGAAAAAGAGTGAGTGGTGCACTTAGGAGTCTGTGGAGACAAAGAACTTTGTCCTTGGAGGCAAAGAGGGGAATGTATGAGAGTATAGTTTTACCAACGCTCTTATATGGGTGTGAAGCATGGGTGATGAATGTTGCAGCGAGGAGAAGGCTGGAGGCAGTGGAGATGTCATATATATATATATATATATATATATATATATATATATATATATATATATATATATATATATATATATATATATATATATATACATATATATATATATATATATATATATATATATATATATATATATATATATATATATATATATATATATATATATATATATATATTGTATGTATGTATAATGTTCGCCAAGACCGTAGTCCTGGCACGGGTCTCAATCTTGCGATGACCCGTCTCTGGCTCCCGAGGGAGAAAGGTTTCTACAATGATGCGACATATGCTGCTCAAGCACTCTTCTGGTCAGTTCAACTGGTGCATCTCATAAGCGACAACACCGTATGTACTCCTAACTATGGACACTAGCGAGGAGGAGGATATGTCGTTATCACAGGTAACAGCTTGTCTGGTTCGTTGACTCCATGGTACACTAGTGTGGCCGCAGTCATCTCTGGGTCCTCTTCGGGAGGGAATATCACTCCTAGTTGCCTGCGGAGTGTCTCAGTAACTTCGCACTCCAGAAGATAGTGTGTTAGGGGCCGCTGGACAACGTGCTGACAGTACTGGCACATCTCCTCCTCAGCCTTGTCTACCATCATCTTGGCTGTGGGAAAGCCCAAACGAAGCCGATGGATGGCGGTACACTGCGCTCTGGACCAGCTTCTATCATATGGAGGGGGTTCTCCCTGAGTCGCTGCTCGGTACCACTGTTGAGATGGGGTATCACCTAAGACCTCCCCCATAAGTTTCATGGCTCTGGCAGCCACCAGTTTGGTCTGTCGTAGGCTGATTGGGACAGTAATCCCAACATGTGGATAGTCTGTTGCTGCCTTGGCTGCATCATCTGCCGCCTCATTTCCCCGGATGCCAGCATGGCTGGGGATCCAGTTCAATGTCGATCTGTTACCCTGAACTTCTAAGGCTGTCATTATGCTCAGGATCGATGTGATGAGGTGAACATTGTCCTGTGGTTGAGGATGGGAGAGGGCATTGATTGCAGACGTGGAATCAACATGTATGACAGGTCGGAGTCGATGTCGTAGGGCATGTGACAATGCCTGCTGAATCGCCACCAACTCAGCTTGAAGGATCGTGCAGTGGTCAGGGAGTCGCCAGCCTTGTGTGTGACCATTGTGGTACAGTCCAGCTGCTGCTCTCTTCCTGTCAGGGTCGACAGAACCATCTGTGAAATACACTGCACATGTGCCTCCCTCTGCCAGTGCCATGCTTGTCTCAGCATGATTGCTGAGAGTGTCTTGACTGCAGAGACGCTTAGAGATGGGTAGCTGCATGATGCAAACATCGGCTGGATCTGGGCGCCAGGGAGGTGGTGGATGGTACCCAGCAACAGGAAGGTCACAACTCTTCTCAAGGAGTAGTTGTATAGGCAGCAGCTTCCGCCCAGCAGCACAAAACGAACGAATCCAGGAGTAGTCCGTGAAGAGTGTGGGATCTTGTGACATGGTTGTCAATATCCGTCTCCTTAGTGGGGTACCTTGCTGCCTGTGCAGAATCGTGGCCACTTTGCAGGCGTTTATGTATCTTACTCTGTCAGCCAAGGAAGGAAGCCGGGCCTCAGATCTGAGACATACTGTGTTGGTCCAGATGGGGGCCCCAAGCATAGTTCTTATCGCCTGATTTTGTACGACCTCCACTCTTTGCCTGCTCTGCGGGAAGAGATGAGCTAAAGCCGGTGCACCGTAGTCAATGAGCGAGCGTATAGCTTGTATATAGTACAAGCGAAGTACATCTTTGCTTGCCCCTGCACGGTGCCTCGTCATGGCTCTCATGGCGTTGAGTCTGAGTAGAGCACGTGACCTGACATACTCGGCCTGTTTCTGAAAGGTCAGCTTTTTATCAATGTAGATTCCCAAGTACAGGTAGGAGCCTGTCCACTCAAGTTCTATATCCTGAATACGTAATCTATTCACAGGATCTGGTCCCTTGAACATCATTGCAAGAGATTTCTCGGCCGAGATCTTGAGGCCTAGTTCCTTGCAAGACTGCGTAATTAGGTCCAAAGCTCTCTGAGCCTGTCGTTCTAAATTGCCTTTCCCATTCACTACGAGTGCAAGATCATCAGCATAGCTGAGGAGCTGTGTACCACTATGAAAGGGAAGGCTCACAAGTTCCTGCATAAGGATGTTAAACAGGGTAGGACTGAGCACACCTCCTTGTGGTGTACCGTTTTCCAGGGATTTAAAGGAAGAGTAGTGTCCCTGAAAGCTGACACAGGCCTGCCTGCCCCTAAGGTAGGACTCTATCCAGGCCAGGAGGCGTCCTTTGATTCCCTTCCGAGCTAGTATTGCCAGAATTGCTGTGGGGCTGGCTAGCTCAAATGCCTTTTCAAGGTCGAGGTAGACGACAATACTAGGTTTTTTGTTACTGTCAGCAATCTGGCTTAGTAGAGTGGTTATGCACTCTGCTGTACCCACTCCTTTGGTGAAGCCAAATATGTGATGATGAGAGGGTCCAAGTTTCCATAGGAGGCGGTTTAACACCATCCTCTCAGCAGTCTTGGCTAAGCAGCTGGTCAGCGATATGGGTCTCATACTGCCTGGGTCCTTGGGCTTTGGAATTGGTACGATTGTAGCTTTCTTCCAAGCTGCTGGGAGTGTCCTGGCCCTCCACGACTTGTTAATGACGTCTAGTATGGCCTCCCATCCACTCTGCCCAGCCCGTGCAATCATGGAGTACGTCACACCATCGATGCCCGGGGCAGTGTCACCTGTGTTCTTAATGGCACGTCGGAGTTCCAAGTCCGTGAGGTCTACATCAGTCACATCTTCCGACTCACATGCAGCTTGTATCGTTAGCTGGCGCTGTGGCAGAAGATCCGTCTGTATATTCCGGATGTCCTGTGGGAGCTGAGTGGAGGCTCCCCTGGAAGTGAAAAGCTCCACTAGTTTCTCTGCTTCCTGGGATGGGTTCGGGTGTGCTGGTGGCCTCGGCTTGCTCTTGCCAGTTGCTATGTTGAGCTTGCCCCATATCTCAGATAAGGTGGTGTGATGCCCGAATGTTGAGCACCACTCCAGCCATTTCTCAGTTTTTACTCTGAGAGAGATTCTGCGGGCATGCTGCACAATGGCTCTCAGAGTATTCCTGTTCTCTGCCGTAGGGTTACGCCTGTATAGCTTCCTAAAAGAGTTGATGCGGTGGTTCTGCTCCCGCACCTCGTCGTTGTAGAACCACCAGTCTCTTTTGTGAGTGCGTCCTGCAGACTTCTTTGGAATTGCGCACTCTGCTGCCTGGATGAGAACAGTGATTAGCTCCTGTTCAGCCGTATCACAGTCTTCAGATAGAGAGTATGTGGACCACCAGTCATGAAGATAATCCTGGAACACCTTCCAGTTGGCCCTCTTTACGTCCCATCTAGGAGGCAGCACAACTGTGGGAGGCCTGTTGATGTTGAAGGTGGTGATCACTGCAAAGTGGTCACTGACAAGGTGAGGATGGGTTTCCCATGTGGCTCCTGCTGCGAGTTGTCTTGACCCGAAGGTAAGGTCGAGGCAGCCACCCAACAGGTGTGTGGGGTCTCCATTGTTTAGCAACTTTACCTCTGGAATATCGTGTAGGAGCATTGCTATGTGTCTGCCAGCAGCATTGGTTGCTGAGTGAGAGTGCAGCATTGGGTGATGTGCGTTGAAATCTCCACCCACAATAATACACTCAGTGCGTGCTAGTGCGAGGAGCTCTGCAATGTCGAGGGTGTGTCTTGGGTTCTTGTAGATGTTATAGATGGTAATGGGCGCCCCAGGTATGTGCACAAGGATGGCCTGTACCTCGACATCCTCCCCACAGTCCACAGGGTTGGCTATAACCTCGTGAGGTATTGTATTGGATACAAATACAGCTGTGCCTCTGCAGTGAATGCCCGGGTCCATGTGCCGAAAATACCCAGCAAAACCGGGTAGTCTTGGGCACATAGTCGGGACAGTCAGAGTTTCTTGTAGCAAGACGATGTCAACCCGATCCCGAATTACTGCCTCCAGCAAGAGGTGCTGTTTGCCCCTCAAGCCCTGAATGTTCCATTGTAGGACCTTGAGGGTGTGATTTGGTACCGAGGTTATTCCATCGCTGTTGTTTCCTGAGCTGGAGACTGAGTCCTGCCCGCTCTGAGAACCTGCAAATTCATGGCATCCACTGTCTCCTCTTCGGTCAGAAAGCACACTCTCAGGAGAGTACTGACCATCTGCCGGAATGCGCTCTGTTGTTCCGTGGAGTTGATTGTGTTGCAAATAAGATCCGTGAACACCTTGATGAGTGCTACGAGATCCTCCCTGGTGAGGGCCTGCTTTGGAGATGGGTTCGAAACAGTGGATATTATCTGGGCTGCTGTGGTCTGTAGGGACTGCTGAGGGTTGGATTTCTTTATTGTATGCACCGTGGTCTGTTGCTGTATACCAGGTTGAGTAGCCGGGATCTGCTGGTGAGGTGCCAGTTGAGTCTGCAAAGCGCCTGTGCCGGGTAAGGAGTGCCTGCGTTGTCGTGCTATGGCCGGTGGGGGCTCGTTTAGTGCAGCCTGCTGATCGCATTGACCCGATGCACCCTGTTGACGCCTCCTGTTCCTCTTGTTTCTGTTTCTTCGTTGAGGTAGGGGTGCAGGAGGTTCTTGACCTTGACGCCTGGTTGAGGCTTCTAGGGTTGGAAATTCCTGGGCATTGACTTGGTTTAGCTGCTGAGAGATCTGCGGTATGGCAGGGTTCTCTGCATCCATCGGTTGATGATCCGTCATAGCCTGTTGCCGAGTTTTTGGCGTCTTCCAGACTTCTTGAATTCTGGCGAGCCTCTCGGGGCATCGAGGATTCCAGGCATGGTGTTTCTGCCTGCAGTTCGGGCATTGTGGAGTGGGTGGCGATGCATTTTTCAGCTTGGTGATGCATTCCTCGGTAGGGTGGTGCTGGCTGCAGACACCGCAGATTACTCTGTTCGGACAGAGTGCACCCAGGTGTCCATAACGCTGACACTTGAAACAGCGAACTGGTTCTGCTGTGAAGGTCCTGACATCGTACCTGCCCCAAGAACCGAGGTCCAGCTGGGATGGCAGTGGTCCTACATGCTGAATGAGAACCTGTCGGGTTGGTGCGTTGCCTGCCGTCTTTGCCTTGAGACGTTGAGCTGACACCACACTGGGGTGAGCTGCTACTGCCTCGATGGGCATCATCAGCGGGTATCGCATCACTACACCCTTGGTGATCTTCTGCCGAGAGTCCAGTTCCTCCAGGGTGAATGAGCGATCTGTCTCCATGACTCTCTTCAAGGTGGTATACATTTCCTTGTTGAGAGGAGTCAATATTGGTTCTCCCCTCAAGTTGAACCATATCTTGAACTTCAGGTTGTGTCGTGATTCCAGGTATGAAACAACCCCATAGTGGGTTCTGTGGTCCCCATAAGACTTCACCTTGAATTTGCCAGGTCGGTTGAGCTGGTTTGCCTGCTCCTTGGACGGACGGTGCTTCTTCTTCTTCTCCACAGTGTTCCATCCCTCTTGGTTTTCGGGGGGTGCGGTGTTTATTTCCGCACCTGTTTCTATTGTCGCTGGCTCCATGGTTGGGACTGTCAGATCTGCTACAATGTGAGCAGGATCTTCCTCTTCCTCTCGCAACTTCTTCGCTAGAATTTCGCCCCACATTTCCAAATCTGAGTCCTCCGTCGTGTTCATGGAGCATCGTGGCCTCTTCTTTTCGGCAGAAGCCATGTGCCTATCTTGTGATAAGGTAGTGAACTCCGTGAACTGAGAGTGTGTCAATGGATTGTATTTGTCCAGTGTATTATTAAATTCTTCCCAAATTCTATTAATTATAAATGGATCTAATTTATATAAAGGAAATATTCATATTATTGTCAAAACTGCTTTTTATGAAACAAGATTCAATTATATTCCTGTCGACCATGGACTTGCTTGATACTACTTTCTCAACTTTTTGAAAATCAATTGGATGGTTAAAATCTCTTACATGAATAAACAGAGCATTGGAATCTTGTCCAGTTCTAATGCTATATTTATGTTGTTTTAATCTTACTAAGAGATTTTTACCAGTTTGACCGTAATAAACTTTATCGCAAATTTTACAAGGAATCTTATAGACACATCCATCAGCATTTTGGGGGGAATTCTTTATCAAAAGTTTTTTTTACTGTATCAAGATTTTTGAATACAACTTTAATATTAAAAGTCTTTAGAAGAGAAGGCATATCAACCAAGTTTTCATGGTAAGGGAGAACCAACATATTTTTGGTTGAATAAGGCTGGTTGTCCCTTTTTGGATTGTAAAAAGTATTTCTAGCAACTTTAAAAGATTTATCAATTACATTTCTTGGGTATTTTAAATCATTACCTATTTCATAAATTTTGGATATTTCCTCATCTATGAACTCAGGACTACAAATTCGTAAAGCTCTCAAAAACATTGATGAGAAAACAGACTAATAAAAACACATAAACCAGGGAATCGAGTCAGACCAATTATTAGCTGCATAGGGTCAGTTTCATATAAATTATCCAAATGGCTTGTTGATATTTTGAGCCCTATTGTTGGCAAAATTTCTAACTTTAATGTTAAAAACAACATAGACTTGGTTGATAAATTGAGCTCCTTGACTGACTTAAATGATTTTAACATGGTTAGTTTTGATGTTACTTCCTTGTTTACGAAAGTTCCTGTTGATGATTTATTAAGTTTCTTATCTGAAGAACTCGTTAACTATGATTTACCATTGCCAGTTCCTACTATCATTAAACTTATTAAAATTTGCATTGTTGATGCAAAATTTGTATTTAATGATAAGTTTTACACTCAGAAGTTTGGTATGGCAATGGGAAATTCTCTTTCACCTGTTCTTAGTAACCTATACATGGAATTTTTTGAAACAAGGTTGCTTAACACTATCCTCCCTAATAGAGCTAAATGGTTCAGATATGTTGATGATATTTTGTGTCTTATGCCCAAAAATGTAGATATACACCATTTCCTTGGAAAATTAAATAGCTTAGCCCATTCTATAAACTTTACTGTTGAGTTTGAAGAAAATAACTCATTGCCTTTTCTAGATGTTTTAATTATTAAGGGTAATAATGAATTCAAATTTAAAATTTACAGAAAACCTACAAATAACTGTTCCTATGTCCACTATTATTCCTCGCATCAAGATAGAGTCAAACTGTCTGTTTTCTCATCAATGTTTTTGAGAGCTTTACGAATTTGTAGTCCTGAGTTCATAGATGAGGAAATATCCAAAATTTATGAAACAGGTAATGATTTAAAATACCCAAGAAATGTAATTGATAAATCTTTTAAAGTTGCTAGAAATACTTTTTACAATCCAAAAAGGGACAACCAGCCTTATTCAACCAAAAATATGTTGGTTGTCTCTTACCATGAAAACTTGGTTGATATGCCTTCTCTTCTTAAGACTTTTAAAATTAAAGTTGTATTCAAAAATCTTGATACAGTAAAAAAAACTTTTGATAAAGAATTCCCCCCAAAATGCTGATGGATGTGTCTATAAGATTCCTTGTAAAATTTGCGATAAAGTTTATTACGGTCAAACTGGTAAAAATCTCGAACTAAGATTAAAACAACATAAATATAGCATTAGAACTGGACAAGATTCCAATGCTCTATTTATTCATGTAAGAGATTTTAACCATCCAATTGATTTTCAAAAAGTTGAGAAAGTAGTATCAAGCAAGTCCATGGTCGACAGGAATATAATTGAATCTTGTTTCATAAAAAGCAGTTTTGACAATAATATGAATATTTCCTTTGGTTTATATAAATTAGATCCATTTATAATTAATAGAATTTGGGAAGAATTTGATAATACACTGGACAAATAATAATTTTTAAATTTTCTTGGGTAGAATAGTTTGTGGGTGAGTTGTGCAAAGGACCTATCCAAGTTGGGTCGGCGCGCATCAGGTGTTTAACCGTTGTGGGATCTGACAGTGAGGTGCTGGCCAGACCCCTTATATAGCTTCCTTGGATGCTTTATTTTCATAGTTCCTTGATAATGTGAGTATTCACGAATGCGCTTGGAATTTCTCTATTCTTTCAGAGTGGTTGTTTTGCATATATATATATATATATATATATATATATATATATATATATATATATATATATATATATATATATATATATATATATATATATATATATATATATATATATATATATGTATATATATATATATATATATATATATATATATATATATATATATATATATATATATATATATATATATATATATATATATATATATATATATATATATATATATATATATATATATATATATATATAACAACACTGCGACTAGCCAAGGACTCGAACCCATGATGCTTTGGCCTGCCTCATGATGGGCAAAAACTCATGATGCCTTAATCCACTGGACCATACAAGGATTGGATTAAGGCGTCATGAGTTTTCGCCCACCATGAGGCAGGCCAAAACAGCATGAGTTCGAGTCCTTGCCTAGTCGCAGTGTTGTTATTCATCAATACCACTCGTTCGTGGGCACAATAATATATATGTTTATATTTATTTATTTATTTATTATAAAAGATGGGTTATCTGAGTGATTTCTGCAAGGAGCAGGATTCCATGCTGCCATCAAGTGAACATACGGTACTAACTTCGTCATGTGGTCAAACAGTACTAACTTCGTCATGTGAACATACAGTACTAACTTCGTCATGTGAACATACAGTACTAACTTCATCATGTGATCATACAGTACTTCCTTCATCATGTGAGCATACAATACTAAGATCATCATGTGATCATACAGTACTTCCTTCATTATGTGAGCATACAGTACTAGCTTCATCATGTGATCAAACAGTACTAACTTCGTCATGTGATCATATAGTACTTCCTTCATCATGCGAGCATACAGGTACTAACTTTGACATGAGATCATACAGTACTAGCTTTGTCATGTGAACATACAGTACTAACTTCGTCATATGAGCATACAGTATGCTGAGGTCAGTGGTCACCTGGGGTCATACCTGCCTAAGCTCTTGGGAGTTAGCGTGGGCTGTTACCAAGCACCATGGCTTGTTGTAGTGTTTTAGAATCTCAGGTTCAAGTGCTGAAGAAGGAGGTTCTACTTCTTCAGGAGGAAAATAGGAAGCTGAAGCTTCGCCTAGATGAGTTTGGGAGTGAGTGTGAGAAGGATCTAGCTGGTAAGGAGGAAATGGTCACTAGCAGCGGTAGTGGCAGCCGCTTTAAGTGGCAAGTGGTTCACAGTTCAGGAAGAAGGAAGATAAGGAGGGTTAACAGAGAAGATGTGACGGTAGGAAATCGATTCTCTGTTCTCCAAGACGAGTGTACTTCAGTGGTTAGTGTGGTTGAAGGTTCCACTGAATCCCCTGCTAATCAAGGTAAGAATATTTTAATAGTATGAGATTCTCAGGTAAGATATATGGACCATGCTTTTTGTAACAGAGACAGAAAGGTCAGACAGAGAGTGTGCCTTCCAGGAGCTGGTGTTGGTGACATAGTCAGCAGGTTGGATAATATTATGTCAGGTAATGGGAACAAGCCCATTATCTGTCTTAGTGCTGGGGGTAATGACATTGAGAAGGGCAGGAGATAGGAGCTGCTGGATAAGTACAGGTTAGCCATAGAAGTAGTTACGTCTAAGGGAGGAATCCCAGTCATATGTAGCATCTTGCCTAGAAAGGGAGTGGGCAATGAATGGATGTCTAGGGCAATTGGTATAAATTGCTGGTTAGACAGGTACTGCAAGGAACTTGCAATCCCATTCATTGATAACTGGGACCTATTCTTTGGCAAACGTGATATGTATGCAAGGGATGGGATTCATCTGTCTGGGGATGGAGTGGTTGCATTAGCCAATTCGATTGAGAGGGTAATTGACGACTTGTCTAGGAATTTAAACTGATAGATTATAGAGGTATGGGTGTTTGTGGGATACAATCAGGCTGCAGTATTAGGGTTAAAAACAGCAGTTATTACCGGGATACGTCAGGGATATGTTTAAAAGACAATATTCAAGATAAAATTGCTAGTAATGACGAATCAGTTGATCAACAAAGAGAGATAGTAGAGGGTAATGAGCGACTAGCTCCCTTAAGGTTTACTATACAAATAGTGGGAGTCTAAGAAATAAGATAGATGAGCTAAGATTACTTGCAAGTGCAGGTAATATAGATATTATTGGTATAACAGAGACCTAGTTCAACCTGAAAGGTAGAGAAATGCCTTCTGAATGCAACATACAGGGTTATAAACTATTCCACACTAATAGGGTCAACAGGAAGGGTGGTGGAGTGGCGATGTATGTCAGAGAAAAATTAAATTGTAGTCTAAGACATGATATAAGATTAGAAACATTGAACACAGAATCTGTTTGGCTACAGTTTCTAGACGGTCGTGACAAATTAATTTTGGGTGTGATTTTAGGCCCCCAAACCTTGATAGGGAGTGCAGTAAGCTGTTATGGTACGGAATTCATAAGGCATCTAGATACGAAAATGTTGTGATAATGGGAGATTTTAACTTTACACAAATTGATTGGAACAATATGACAGGAAATCTTGAGTCTAGTGACTTTAATGATACGGTTCAGGATTGCTTTTTAGAACAGGTTGTGACAGAACCAACTAGAGGAAACAATCTGCTTGACTTGGTTCTTGCCAACAAAGATTCACTAATTAATAATCTTGAGGTTAATGATGAGTTTTGGGAAAGTGATCACAAATCACTTAGTTTCAATATATCATGGAATTACCCAGATAACCACAATCAAATTTCTGCCCAAGATTTTCGCTTGGCCGACTTCATGGGACTCAAAAATTACTTGGGTGGGCTAAATTGGGATCTCCTGACTGTGAGTCAGGTAGGTGATCTTGGTTGCCAATATGACTTTTTCAGAGCATAGTTCTAGCTGCCCAGACAACTTTTGTTCCGTGTAGGGAAATTAGATCTAACATAAATGATCCCAAATGGATGAACAATAGATAAAAACATCTCATGGTCAAAAGAGAGGCAAATATAGGCGAATCAAAAGAGGGGATGGGCAGTTAAGAAATCAGTATATTCAGTTAAAGAGAGAAATAAAGAAAGGAATAAGAAAAGCAAAAGAGGATTATGAGGCTAAAGTCACAAGGAAATCAAAGATTAACCCAAAAGGGTTCATTCAGGTATACAGAAGTAAGATTAGGGACACGATAGGCCCGCTTAAGAGTAACTCTGGTCAGATCACTGACAGTGATAAGGATGTGTGAAATTTTCAATACCTACTTCTTCTCAGTTTTCATCCAGTAAAATACTCACGATATTCCTGAAATAATAGATTATGTAGAACAGGACGATAATAAACTATGCATGATTGCGGTAACTAGTGACATGGTCCTCAGACAAATAGAGAAACTAAAACCAGGCCCTGATGAACTGTCTGCAAGGGTGTTAAAGGAATGTAAAGAGGAACTTAGCATGCCTTTGGCTAATCTTTTTAACATATCACTACAAACTGGCATAGTGCCTGATAAGTGGAAAATGGCAAATATAATACCTATTTACAAGGCAGGTGACAGGTCCTTGACTTCGAACTATAGACCAATAAACCTTACCTCCATAGTGGGAAAATTTATGGAATAAATAATTGCAGAAGCAATTCGTAGCCATCTTGACAGGCACAGATTGATTAAGAAATCTCAGTACGGTTTTTCAAAGGGGTGTTCCTGTTTTAGGAATTTACTAACTTCTTTCACTAAGGCGTAATGGCAATATAAACACAAATGCAGTATAATGTGATCCTTTATTGACTACGTTTCGCCCACACAGTGGGCTTTTTCAAGTCACAAACAGAACTACCTGGGGTGGAAGGAACGCGAGTATTTATAGTCCGGCTGAGGTCAGGTGAAGAATGCTGCATCTGATGATGTACCGAGTGGGGTTATAGAGTCTAAAAACTTGGGTAGCTTGGAAAGGAGATTGGATAAGTTTGTGAGCAGACCTTCTACAGTGTTCTTATGTGGGATAGCGATGAAGAAGTTTCTTGGCAAGTGGTTCAGCTATGTTATAGAAGCCACTATTCTGGTTGAAGTTGTCGGATATAGAAATAAGTGATGATTCCAGGATTCTTCGGTATTGAGTGTTGTCTTCTGTGGCGATAAGTCTTGAGTTTCTGTAGTTTATCAAGTGGTTGTGTGAATTACGGTGTTGTACGCAGGCATTCCTTGTGTCGTCAGACCTGCTTGCGTATTGGTGTTCTGAAATACGTGTTTGGAGGTCCCTTGATGTTTCGCCCACGTATAACTTGTTGCAGTCATTACAAGGGATTATGTATACCCCTGCAGAGGATGGAGGCTTGTCCTGCCTACTACTGGTGATGTCCTTGATGGTCGTGGTTGTGGAGGTAGATACTTGGAATGATGTTTTGGCAAAGATGTTGGAAACATGTTTGGCAATGGAGTTGGTGGGAAGGACTATGTATCTCTTCTCGGCAGTGTCTTCTCTGGGTGTGTTGAAGATGTTTAATGCTCGCCGTCTGCAGTCTCTGATGAAGTGACGAGGATAGTGGAGTTTAGAAAATATTTGTTCAATTATAGTGCATTCTTCCTCAAGGAACTCGTTGCTGCAGATTCTGAGTGCACGCAGGAAGAAGCCTATAATTACACCACGTTTGGTTTTGGTGTCGTGGTGAGAGTAGAAGTGGAGAAGATCGTTTTGGTTGGTGGGTTTTCGATAGACTTTAAAACGAAGTTCGTGGTCAGCTTTGCAGAGCAGGACATCAAGGAAAGGAAGAGTGTTGTCGACTTCTTCTTCAAGTGTGAACTGGATTGAAGGCTCGACCTGGTTGAGCTTGTCTTGGAGAGCTTGAACGTTGAAGCGTTTAGGAGTTATGAGGAGAATGTCGTCAACATAACGGAGCCAGGTGACAGACGAAGGAATAATGGTGGAGAAACGTTCGGCTTCTAGATGTTCCATGTATAGGTTCGCCAGGACTGCACTGAGTGGCGAACCCATGGGTAGTCCAAAAGTCTGCTGAAAGAGGTGATTTTCGAAAGAGAAACACGTAAAGCCAACACATAGTTCAACAAGGTCGATGAAATCGCTGGCTGGAATGGGAAGATCAAGTGAATCGTCAATTTTCCTGCGCAAGAGATCGATGGCTTGTGTAGTAGGTACTTTGGTGAATAGGGAAGTCACGTCAAGGCTGGAAAGTTTCTTGTTCCTGATGTTGATGTTGCGAATGCGATTGAGAAGATCACCTGAGTGTTTGAGATGTGCTGGACTGATAGTGCCCAAGAGTTTAGAGAGGTGTTTGGCGAGAATTCCTGAGAGCTGGTGGGGAGCACTGCCTATTCCCGAGGATATGGGCCTCAGTGGGATACCAGGCTTGTGAGTCTTTGGCAGGCCGTACATTCTGGCAGGTCTGGGGTTGCTGGGCATGGTGTGCAGAAGTTTCTTCCCTTGTTCTGAGCCCCTCAGAATGCGGCGAGTCCTTTGAAGAAAAGTTTTAGTAAGGTTGTCCACTTGGTTAGTTGTGAGAGGTTTGTAGGTATCTGGGTCATTAAGTAGATTGAGCATTTTGTTCCTGTAATCGTCAGTGTTCATGATAACAACACCACCTCCTTTATCAGCGGTGGTGACCCTGATGGTCGTGTCTTCTGCTAAACCTTTGAGTGCATTGATGTAACGTCGAGGTATGACTGGGGAGCTGCGTGTTGAGATGGCTGCTGAGATGATGCCTTGAAGATAGCCTTTTTGGAAGTCGGAGTCATTGTGTCTGTAGTTTTTGGCGATGAAATTGAGGTCTTGTTTTGGTTTCGTAATTCCTGTTGCGAATTTGAGGCCTAAGCTGAGGGCTTCAGTTTCTGTGGTTGACAGTGGACGAGATGAAAGACACAATTTTCTTCGTGATTGCATCCAAGAAATGGTCTTACCAAGATCTACTCCTCCTCAAATTGCCAACATCCAACCACCTTTCTCCGCTACAGCTCGGACCTACCTTGAAGAGTGTGCAGATGACTTAAACAATGCTACAAAGGAAGCTTTCCTCCAAGCCAGAACACTAGGCACAACACTCCGGGGCAACATGAACAGACGCACCGCCGAAATCATTCGCAGCAGAGTTACCACAGCGAATGTTCAACAGAAGATCAGACTTACTAGGAAACTACAAACACTCTGCGATAATAGTAATTGGAAAAGTTTAGGAAGACCTGAAATTATTCAAAATCTTTCATCTCGTCCACTGTCAACCACAGAAACTGAAGCCCTCAGCTTAGGCCTCAAATTCGCAACAGGAATTACGAAACCAAAACAAGACCTCAATTTCATCGCCAAAAACTACAGACACAATGACTCCGACTTCCAAAAAGGCTATCTTCAAGGCATCATCTCAGCAGCCATCTCAACACGCAGCTCCCCAGTCATACCTCGACGTTACATCAATGCACTCAAAGGTTTAGCAGAAGACACGACCATCAGGGTCACCACCGCTGATAAAGGAGGTGGTGTTGTTATCATGAACACTGACGATTACAGGAACAAAATGCTCAATCTACTTAATGACCCAGATACCTACAAACCTCTCACAACTAACCAAGTGGACAACCTTACTAAAACTTTTCTTCAAAGGACTCGCCGCATTCTGAGGGGCTCAGAACAAGGGAAGAAACTTCTGCACACCGTGCCCAGCAACCCCAGACCTGCCAGAATGTACGGCCTGCCAAAGACTCACAAGCCTGGTATCCCACTGAGGCCCATATCCTCGGGAATAGGCAGTGCTCCCCACCAGCTCTCAGGAATTCTCGCCAAACACCTCTCTAAACTCTTGGGCACTATCAGTCCAGCACATCTCAAACACTCAGGTGATCTTCTCAATCGCATTCGCAACATCAACATCAGGAACAAGAAACTTTCCAGCCTTGACGTGACTTCCCTATTCACCAAAGTACCTACTACACAAGCCATCGATCTCTTGCGCAGGAAAATTGACGATTCACTTGATCTTCCCATTCCAGCCAGCGACTTCATCGACCTTGTTGAACTATGTGTTGGCTTTACGTGTTTCTCTTTCGAAAATCACCTCTTTCAGCAGACTTTTGGACTACCCATGGGTTCGCCACTCAGTGCAGTCCTGGCGAACCTATACATGGAACATCTAGAAGCCGAACGTTTCTCCACCATTATTCCTTCGTCTGTCACCTGGCTCCGTTATGTTGACGACATTCTCCTCATAACTCCTAAACGCTTCAACGTTCAAGCTCTCCAAGACAAGCTCAACCAGGTCGAGCCTTCAATCCAGTTCACACTTGAAGAAGAAGTCGACAACACTCTTCCTTTCCTTGATGTCCTGCTCTGCAAAGCTGACCACGAACTTCGTTTTAAAGTCTATCGAAAACCCACCAACCAAAACGATCTTCTCCACTTCTACTCTCACCACGACACCAAAACCAAACGTGGTGTAATTATAGGCTTCTTCCTACGTGCACTCAGAATCTGCAGCAACGAGTTCCTTGAGGAAGAATGCACTATAATTGAACAAATATTTTCTAAACTCCACTATCCTCGTCACTTCATCAGAGACTGCAGACGGCGAGCATTAAACATCTTCAACACACCCAGAGAAGACACTGCCGAGAAGAGATACATAGTCCTTCCCACCAACTCCATTGCCAAACATGTTTCCAACATCTTTGCCAAAACATCATTCCAAGTATCTACCTCCACAACCACGACCATCAAGGACATCACCAGTAGTAGGCAGGACAAGCCTCCATCCTCTGCAGGGGTATACATAATCCCTTGTAATGACTGCAACAAGTTATACGTGGGCGAAACATCAAGGGACCTCCAAACACGTATTTCAGAACACCAATACGCAAGCAGGTCTGACGACACAAGGAATGCCTGCGTACAACACCGTAATTCACACAACCACTTGATAAACTACAGAAACTCAAGACTTATCGCCACAGAAGACAACACTCAATACCGAAGAATCCTGGAATCATCACTTATTTCTATATCCGACAACTTCAACCAGAATAGTGGCTTCTATAACATAGCTGAACCACTTGCCAAGAAACTTCTTCATCGCTATCCCACATAAGAACACTGTAGAAGGTCTGCTCACAAACTTATCCAATCTCCTTTCCAAGCTACCCAAGTTTTTAGACTCTATAACCCCACTCGGTACATCATCAGATGCAGCATTCTTCACCTGACCTCAGCCGGACTATAAATACTCGCGTTCCTTCCACCCCAGGTAGTTCTGTTTGTGACTTGAAAAAGCCCACTGTGTGGGCGAAACGTAGTCAATAAAGGATCACATTATACTGCATTTGTGTTTATATTGCCATTGTGTCGGTATTTTATACCATTTATTTCCAAGGTTATTGGTCTAATCCGGGGGGGGGGACATGAACCTGCTCCGCTAGGGTCAGTAGGCCTGTTTCAATGTTACTTCTTTCTTACTAACTTCGTCATGTGAACATTCAGTGCTAACTTCATCATGTGAGCATACAGTACTAACTTCATCATGTGAACATACAGTACTAACTTCATCGTGTGAACATACAGTGCTAACTTCGTCATGTGAACATACAGTGCTAACTTCATCATGTGAGCATACAGTACTAACTTCATCATGTGAACATACAGTACTAACTTCATCATGTGAACATACAGTACTAACTTCATCATGTGAACATACAGTACTAACTTCATCATGTGAACATACAGTACTAACTTCATCATGCGAGCATACAGTACTAACTTCATCATGTGAACATTCAATACTAACTTCATCATGTGAACATAAAGTACTAACTTCATCATGTGAACATACAGTACTAACTTCGTCACGTGAACATACAGTGCTAACTTCATCATGTGAGCATACAGTACTAACTTCATCATGTGAACATACAGTACTAACTTCATCATGTGAACATACAGTACTAACTTCATCATGTGAACATACAGTACTAACTTCATCATGTGAACATACAGTACTAACTTCATCATGTGAACATTCAATACTAACGTCATTATGTGAACATACAGTACTAACTTCGTCATGTGAACATACAGTACTAACTTCATCATGCGAGCATACAGTACTAACTTCATCATGTGAACATTCAATACTAACTTCATTATGTGAACATACAGTACTAACTTCATCATGTGAACATACAGTACTAACTTCGTCATGTGAACATACAGTACTAACTTCTTCATGCGAGCATACAGTACCAACTTCATCATGTGAACATACAGTACTAACTTCGTCATGTGAACATACAGTACTAACTTCGTCATGTGAACATACAGTACTAAGTTCGTCATGTGAACATACAGTACTAACTTCATCATGTGAACATACAGTACTAACTTCATCATGTGAACATACAGTACTAACTTCGTCATGTGAACATACAGTACTAACTTCATCATGTGAACATACAGTACTAACTTCGTCATGTGAACATACAGTACTAACTTCATCATGTGCACATACAGTACTAACTTCGTCATGTGAACATACAGTACTAACTTCGTCATGTGAACATACAGTACTAACTTCATCATGTGAACATACAGTACTAACTTCGTCATGTGAACATACAGTACTAACTTCATCATGTGAACATACAGTACTAACTTCGTCATGTGAACATACAGTGCTAACTTCATCATGTGAACATACAGTACTAACTTCGTCATGTGAACATACAGTACTAACTTCATCATGTGAACATACAGTACTAACTTCGTCATGTGAACATACAGTACTAACTTCATCATGTGAACATACAGTACTAACTTCGTCATGTGAACATACAGTACTAACTTCGTCGCCTTATTTCTCGGTAAGTTCTGACCCTAAAATATTTTTATTATGAGCCTTAGAAAATTAACCTCATTTATTACAGATTTATTTTTAAAATATTTGGAACACTAGCGGGTATGTTGATGAATATCATCAATTTGGAACACTAGCGGGTATGTTGATGAACGTCATCAATTTGGAACACTAGCGGGTATGGTGATGAACATCATCAATTTAAATAGTGATCTACCTGACAAGTATTCAAAATTTTCAAGTATAAACAGTATACATAACACGAAATTCTTCGAACTTCTAAAATAGATCTATTAGGTTGATGCAGATCCCCGCAATGATCTTACAAGAATAACTAAGTTAACAGAACAAAGTGAGTACAACTAGATGAGTACAGATGAGTAATCATAGGGAATAAGAACTAGGGTAATATACCTTAGCGAGTACAAAAAATATCCAGCCACTTAAGCTAAATACATTAATATTTTATCTTCATTGATCATGTTTCAAACTTGGCTGATTGACAGTGAAAGACGAACAGTGTTCCCGGCTGACACCTACTGTCCGGGTCATGCTGATCACGGCTGACACCTGCTGATCACGCCACACACAGCAAAGCTTACATCTGCTGATCGAGTCACCCTGTTCACAATTGTCACCTACTGACTGTTCACGATACTGACTGGATTACACCAGAACCAGGTATTGCTAATTCCAAAATTGGAACAGTTTGTTTTCCAATGCATTATCTGGCGTCAGTTTCCCAGCATAGGATAAAATGTAAGTTGGGAAGGAATAGGTGAGGTGTTTTCTGTAATGTTATGTTATGTTAAATTACGTTACACTCATAACGAGTTAGCCTATGTTTTGCTAAATTATGTTTGGTTTATTAATGTTATTTTATGTTATTTATTAATGTTATTACGTATTGGTATATACTTTTTAGAAATGATATGTGTTTTGTATTACTTTACATTAAGTTAGGTTAACTTACGTCAGGCTAGGTTAGGTTAAATTAGATTATGTTAAATTAAATTGAGCTAAGACATATTATATTATGCTACGTAAAGCTGTTTTTTATTATGTTGGGTTATATTCAACTGAGAGGGGTTAAGTTATAATATGTTGTGTTACATTACGTTTTGTTTGTTATATATAAGATAGGTTTGCTTAGGTAAGGTTTGATTAGATAAAGTTTAGGTAAGTAACGTTAGGTTAGTTCTGCTGGATAAAGTATAACTAAGCAAGGATTGATAAGGTTAATATTATGTTGTGTTTTGGTAAGGTTACTTTAGTTTAGTTCAAGTTGTTACTTTAGACTGTGGTAATATAGGTTGTTATCTTAATTTAAATTACTAAAATCAATGTATTAGCAAAATCTTGCCTTGTGTTCCTGTTCATTATCATTATTTCTGTCACCATATTGGTTATGCATCTCATGAAGGATGGGTGGTATTAAATATTATATTTACAGCGAAGCGCTAAACTCGTATGATTCTTAAAGCATCAAAAGAAGAGGAAACAATAACAACGTGAGGAGCGAAACCCGTTAAAGTCTCAAAGCATGAAGAAAATAAGAGGTATTTATTTGGTAACATACAAAGGAAAGTTATTTTCATATAGTCGGACTTGAGTCCTGGAAATGGGAAGTACAATGCCTGCACTCTAAAGGAGGGGTTTAGGATATTGGCAGTTTGGAGGGATATGTTGTGTATCTTTATACGTATATGCTTCTAAACTGTTGTATTCTGGGCACCTCTGCAAAAGCAGTGATAATGTGTGAGTGTGGTGAAAGTGTTGAATGATGATGAAAGTATTTTCTTTTTGGGGATTTTCTTTCTTTTTTTGGGTCACCCTGCCTCGGTGGGAGACGGCCAACTTGTTGAAAAAAAAAACAAAAAAAATCAAAGGAAAGTATCACTAAGTTGTCAGGTTGTTTCTTCCTCTGATGTGTCTCAGGATGTCAACGTTGGTGTATCATCAGTGTGAAGGTTCATCCTACTATTTACATACGCAACTGTTCCTTTGTCCGTTTTATTCAGTGAGTTCTTTTATGGTCCTCGTGAAACCTTGTGAAACCCTCTTCTGTTCAAACATTCAACATGGATGTATCCTACTTAGAAGAAGGTTTCTGATTTATAGTCAAGTTGGAAGGCTCTAGTCTCCCAGCATTAATTTTAATATGGTACATTAAGAGTTTACATAAAATAACTTTATAATTCCTATTCTGAGCAGTCAAAGTTTAAATTTTTTTTCACCTTATCAAAACATTTCTTTTATAAGTTTATACTGTGTAGGTTTAACATGGTTATTATATTTGTTTTATGCAAATTGCTTATGAATACATCCTTACATCGGTTATAAACTTTCGTTTATGAGTGTTTTACTTAGTGGAAGATTCGCAGTTTAACAATACTTGCATTCTTCAATTTCTGAATTTTACTTATAATATATTAGGAGAATCTTACATAACCTTCACGATCACTTAAAAAAAAAAGCGCTGTATAGCCCTTGTGGTTTAGCGCTCCTTTTTGATTATAATAATATTTAAACCAAAACAAACTGTGTTACCAAGTTGAAAAATTAAAGTCTCTAACCATTAACTTTATGAATCCAATACAGAAAAAAATATTGAAGATGAGAATAGGTATGTTGTGTGGTTGTGAGCATAGAGATTGATTACCTCAACCTCCGCCTTCACATCTGTCATCGTCTTACCTCTGTACTGGATTGATCAAGCCACTGGTTGGCGAAACTTATTATCAATAAATGATATTCGAATTTTTCACATGTTTTATTGAATATACACAAATAACCCGCACATAGAGGAGATTAACTTACGACGAAGTTTCGGTCCGACTTGGACCATTTACAAAGTCACACTAACAAAGATGAGAGAAGGTGGGAGAAGACAGGGACGGGATGAGAGACGTAGTAGTAAAGGAAGAGAGGTAACTGTAGAGGTAGCAGTAACAGTAGTGGAGTCAGTAAAATACTAAGGAAGAGGAGCACTGCAAGGTAGCTAGGGGCCCACAAAGGGTGTAGGCAACAACATACAGGGAGGAAAAATAAATATTAAAGGACAAATACCTAAGGCAGAAGAAAGAAAACCCTAAGGAGAAAAAGGAAAGAGGAAAAGAGAGAAGGAAACAAAATCAGGTTAAGTCACGTGTTCTGAAGTTTGGAGCATTTTACAATGTAATAGGAAAGGAAGGCATCTACAGAGACAAAACCTGGACTAAGATTCATACAAGGAAAGTTGTGCATAAAGGAGGATTCAACCAGACGACGACTGTGAAAGTTAGAAGTAGGGTAGACAGTTTTAGCAGAAGACCAGTCAATAAGATGACTGACCTCTGACATGACAGAAAAGAGCATTGTTGGTGTCGACCAGTTTCTCGAAAATACTGAAGAGGACAGGAGGACCAAGAAATAGAGTAGACACCAGGAACATCTATAGAGGGAGGAGAGGTATGAAATACATTAGTGCTAAGAGTGTTAGTCTGGTGCAAAGTAAGTTTGATGTCTAAGGAACGGAGAGAGTTGTTGAGATTAGAAAGACCGGAAATGTAGAGAAGGCAGAGGACAGGAGAGTTCCCAGGTGTAGATAGTTTGGGAGAAAAGAAAGTCCATCTAGCACGTGAGAGGGCAGAGTCTATGAAATGGAAAGGGTAGCCAAGACGGGAAAATGAATTATGAAGAATGGAAATGTCTGAATCAAGGAACTGAGGATGCACGGAGAAAAAGGGAGATAAGAACACTTTTCTTGACAGAGGAAGCATGATTTGAAAAGTAGTGAATGTACAGGGTGCCCACAAAAACACTCCCTGATTTGAATGAGGCATAACATGTAATTTTATTGTAATAAGTTTTCACAGTTAGAAGCTTCGGATGCAGGATTTCATTCAGTTTCATGTTGCATAGGGTTTAAAGGCACATAACGTCCACCCCTCTGGTTGCTCGGCAAACATTGATACGATAGTCCAGTTCAGACCAGACGCTCTGCAGCATATCTGGAGTTATCATGCGAACTGCTTCAGTTATCGAAATTTTCAGCCCCTCCAGGGTTGCGTAGGGGTGGAATGTAAACTGTGCTCTTCACGTACCCCCAAAGAAAGAAGTCACAAACAGTTATCTCTGGTGACCTCTGTAAGTGGCCTACGAGGTCACCGGACCTAATTGAAGGAACAAAGGCTTCTAGCTCCTGGAACAACATTCGCTTGGTACCGTCATCGAGAAGCGAAATTCACTCAGCTCTTTAACAAAGAGGAATCTTTAGTTTTCTGTTCAAATATTTTTGGCCTTATTGAACACATGGGGATGTCATACAAAGCAGAAGAATGGAGACTCTTCACTGATTCTTCTAAGAGAAGTTTAAAGCCTGTACTTCTCTACAATGGCAACACAGCTGCATCTGTGCCAATTGCCCATAGTGTCCAAATGTCAGAAACTTACGCAAATATGAAGACACTAATATCTGCAATCAAGTACCAGAATCACATTTTTCTCTTTTGTGGTGATTTGAAAGTTATTGCTCTCCTACTAGGTCTTCAAGGCGGATGTACCAAGTATCCGTTTTCTGTGTCTTTGAGATAGTAGGGCAGACAGCCGGAAATCACAACGTGAAAACTGTGCCACTAGTTGGCCCCAAGAAAATTCTGCTGCCACCACTCCACATCAAATTAGGGGGTTATGAAAAATTTTGTGAAGGCTTTGACCAAGAATGAAAGTGCTGTCAAGTACCTGAAGTCAAAGTTTCCTGGTATAAGTGAAGGCAAGCTAAAGGCAGGAACCTTCGTTGGCCCTCAGATTCGGGAATTGCTTAAGGACAAGCATTTTGATGAAGCATTAGCAGGTGTCGAGGTGAATGCCTGGTTTTTATTCAAGCAGATTGTTCACAACTTCCTGGGAAACAGGCGCTCTCCCGAATATGAAAAAATTACCCATGACCTGATTTCAAGTTTCCAACAACTTGGGTCTAGAATGAGTGTGAAGATGCACTTTTTGCACTCGCATCTATTTTCCCAACAATTGTGGGGACAACAGTGAGGAACACGGAGAGCGGTTTCATCAGGATATTTGCACCATGGAAACTCGGTACCAGGGCAAATGGAATGTCATCATGATGACAGATTACTGCTGGTCATTGAAACGTAATGGTCTCGATGCACAGCACAAGCAAAAGTCAAAGTGGTCCTCCTTCCTTTGATTCACTATGTAGGCTCACCATTAGGAGCATATATTTTTAATGTAATCATGATTACTTGCCTAATGATTACTGGCCTAATTTTAATAAAATAACAATTTATTAAAAATCCACATTTTTTATTATCATTAATTAGTATTTTATTCAAAATCCTTACGTGATAGAGCAAAATGGTTTAGATATTTACAATCAACAGTCCAAGAATATGTAAGATCGCAACCATGAATAAAAATAAAAATTATAAACACTCCAAATACAAACCAGAGTTATACTCTTTCTTCTTCCTTCTCCACTTGTAACACTGCTATGTATTCGAAGCTCAGGACCACGTGATCAGTAGCTCTGAGGGAACTCTCATATGTAATGTATTTAGTTCCTGAATTACTCGAGGTGAATATAAGGTCCAGTTTTGCTGGTTCATTCTCTTCTCTCTTTATGTCTGTGTCCCTTACATGTTGGTGCATGAGGTTTTCTGATACCACCTCCATCATCTTAGTCCTCCACGTTTCTGGTCCCCCATGTGGCTCCAGTTTTCAAAGTTAGTGTAGTGCATTAACCATTGCTTTGTTCCTATCATCATATTCTTGTCTTACTCCTGGCCTCTTGCTATTCTGTGGTGGGTTATACATCACTACAATCACCACCTTAGATGTCCGAGTCTGAAGTGTTCCTATTATGTAGTCCCTCGCTTCTCCTCTGTCTCCTCCATCCAACTCCTCAAAACTCCACAGGCTTTTTATGAGGAGTGCAACTACTCCTCCACTCCTCCTGTTTCCTCTCTTTCCTCAGGATCTGGTATCCAGTTGGAAAGATAGCATCTGTTATCAGTTCTGTGAACTTGGTTTCTGTGAGTGCTATGATGTCTAGTGGTGCATCTGTCATTCTTTTGTACCTCTCCTGACACTGGTTATTTCAGCTGTGTTGGTGTACCATACCTTCAGCTTCTTTTCCTTTACAGTATTCTGAGAGGTTCGAGAACTGCCAGAGTGGGAGACCTGGCAGGGTGCTATGAGAGTCTTTGTAGGGTTAGGTGGGATCTGTGAGTTTAGAGTGTGGCTTTGGGTTAATATATTTGGTAGTGGGTTTCTGTGGGTGGTTGCACTTGCTGCTCCTCTTGACTGTGGTTGTCCCCTCCTTATCCTAGCCTTGTCCCTGTTGTATACACAGGGTATGCGGTCTTGTATACTCACCAGTTTTCATGTAAAGTTCCTAAAGTTAGCCTCACAATAATGCAAACCTCACTCTGGCATACCCATTTACGTGAATATGTGAGCTCGCGCGCGCACGCGCGCGCGCGCGTGTGTGTGTGTGTGTGTGTGTGCGTGTGTGTGTGTGCGTGTGTGTGCGCGTGTGTGTATGTATGTGTGTGAATGTGTGCGTGTGTGCCTTAAAACTATGTACGGTTCCCGCCTCCACTACGTCACTTTCTAGGCTATTCCACGGCCTGACTACTCTATGACTGAAGAAATACTTCCTAACATCCCTTTGATTCATCTGAGTCTTCAACTTCCAATTGTGACCCCTTGTTTCTGTGTCCCTTCTCTGGAACATCCCGTCTTTGTCCACCTCGTCTATTCTGCGCAGTATTTTATATGTCGTTATCATGTCTCCCCTGACCCTCCTGTCCTCCAGTGTCGTCAGGCCGATTTCCTTCAACCTTTCTTCGTAGGACAATCCCCGTAGCTCTGGGACTAGTCTTGTTGCAAACCTTTACACTTTCTCTAATTTCTTGACGTGCTTGACTAGGTGTGGATTCCAAACTGGTGCTGCATACTCCAGTATGGGCCTGACGTAAATGGTATACAGAGTCTTGAACGAATCCTTACTGAGGTATCGGAACGCTATCCGTAGGTTTGTCAGGCGCCCATATGCTGCAGCAATTATCTGATTGATGTGCACCCCAGGAGATATGCTCGGTGTTATACTCACCCCCAGATCATTTTCCTTGAGTGAGGTTTGCAGTCTTTGGCCATCTAAACTATATTGTGTCTGCGGTCTTCTTTGCCCTTCCCCAATCTTCATGACTTTGCACTTGGCAGGGTTAAACTCAAGGAGCCAGTTGCTGGACCAGGCTTGTAGCCTGTCCAGGTCACTTTGTAGTCCTGCCTGATCCTCATCCGATTTGATTCGTCTCATTAACTTCACATCATCTGCAAACAAGGACACTTCTGAGTCTATTCCTTCCGTTATGTCGTTCACATATACCAAGAACAGCACAGGTCCTAGGACTGACCCCTGTGGAACCCCGCTTGTCACTCTGTTTGTGTTCTGTCTCTGTCTAGGAACACCTTCTTGTACTCTTCCGAGCTTTTCAACCGTGGTTTCTCTTGGAGGATCCTGTTCTGCACTGTTTCTGTCCTGAGAATCAGCTTGATCAGTCGGTTTCTTCCCTTCAAGTACCCCCCTATTCTCTGAAAATTTACAATCTCATCCATGTCTTCTCCCCCTATTTCCGTGATGATTTTCTCAATCTCCTTTCTTTCTTCCTGCTGTCTTTCAGTGCGTGTCCTTTCCTCTCTCTCTTGAAGCCCATGAATAATCACTGATTTTGCCCTTTCCTCCTCCCATTGCCTCTCCCTCTGTGACTCTGGTTCCTGTCTGTATGTGGTCATTTTCTCCTTTGATTTTTCCAGTGGCTCTTGGTAGCATGGTTGTGCCTCAGCATTCAACCTATCTCCCTCTCCATCTGCACCCATCTGCTCTTCCCTTCCACTCCCTGGCCCTTCTTTGCAGGCTGATATGACCTTAGCATAATTCATATCTCCTTCCTTCCTGTTCAGCCTCTCAGCTTCGTATGGTGTCTTCTCTGGTCACTACCCATGAGACTTGCTTCAGCCTGTTTACCTCAAATTCTAGGACCTTTACCCTGGCTACTGCAGTTTCGACTTGTGCCTCCCAATTCTTCGTCTCCTTCTCCAAACTCTTTTCCCATTTCACAGAGAGCTCTTTCTCCATTTTTTCAGAAAGCTCTCCTAATTTTCTCTCCCATTCTTGCTCTATCCTTTTCCACTGTTCCTCCATCCATTCCTCCCTACCAGTACCATTGTCATCTGATACCTGATTCCTGCGAGTCCCAACCATTTTTTTTTAGTGAAAGAGAGAGAGAAAGAAAAAAAGAAAAAGGGGGAGAGAGTGAGAAAGAGGGAGAAAGAGAGAGAAGGGGAGCCTAGAAGGAGGGGAAAAGAAGGGAAAAAGGGGGAGAAAGTGAGAGAGAGGGAAAAGCTAAGAGAGAGGTGGGGAGTGACAAGGGAAGAGAGAGAGAGAGAAAAGAAGAGGAAGAGAGAGAGTAAGAGAGGAAGAGAGGAAGAGAGAGAGGGAGAGGGAGAGAGAGAGGAAGAGAGAGAGAAAGTGAGAGGAAGAGAGAGAGGAAGAGAGAGAGGATGAGAGAAAGGGAGAGAGAGAGAGAGAGAGAGAGAGAGAGAGAGAGAGAGAGAGAGAGAGAGAGAGAGAATGTCTACTTCAACGACCTTCTTCATCTCATCCCAGAATCACATGCATATGCAGACGACTGTACACTGACATTCACTTATCCAAGAGAAGAAATGCCAGCTGCTCTAAGCTACATCAATCACCAGCTGAGAGCTATATCAGCTTGGGGAAATAGATGGCAAGTAACATTTGCACCTGAGAAAACGCAAATGATGATCGTCTCTAGGCACCATGATGGTAATGCTGGTGCAGTAGTAAGGATGAATGGGAGGATGTTGGCACCTGGAGAAGAAGTTGATATCCTTGGGGTGAAATTTGACTCCAAACTAACCATGAAGAACCATGTTGTAAATCTTGCAAACAAGGCAGCCAGGAAGCTTACAGCACTTCGCCGTATCTCGCATCTGCTTGACAGTAGGGGTTGCAAGATCCTGTACGAGGCACAAGTACGCTCACACCTTGAGTATGCTCCACTTTCTTGGTTTGCCTGCCCCCCCCTCTCATCTGCGACTGCTTGACAGAGTAGAGAACAGAGCAAGACGTCTCATCTCTCGCCTGGACCCATCCTGGATAGATCTGTCATTTCAGCAGAGCCTTCAACATAGGAGGGATGTGGGTGGCCTTACTGTTATGTACAAGGCCAATATTGTCAAAATACCACACTTGGATCCACTTCGAGGACAGCGTGAAACAAGCTTTTATGCCACAAGACGGGCAGAAAGCAGCAACTTCACTCTGGCTGTACCCTTCTCCAGAACATCACTCCATCTGAGATCATACATACCCAGGATGACTCGAGTATGGAACACATTCGTACAGCCTAATGATGTCAACGAGATAAAGTCAGTTGATCAAATGAAAATGCTGGCCCACAGATGGCTCCAACTTCATCCTGTTCCGTACTTGTATGTCTCATAACAATAAAAATGCTTTCAAATGAGCTGATGTAGGTAACAGCTCTTAGCTTGCCAATAAAGTTAGGAATCCTTAACCTGTAATATAGCTGTCAATAAAGTTAGGGATCCTTAACCTTGTCAAACCCTTTAAAAAAAAAAAAAAAAAAAAAAAAAAAAAAAAAAAAAAAAAAAAAAAAAAAAAAGAGAGAGAGAGAGAGAGAGAGGAGAGGAGAGAGAGAGAGAGGAGAGGAGAGGGAGAGAGATGGGGGAAAGGAAGGGTTATAGGGTCACTTCACAGGAAGGTGTGAAATCCTGTATATGTGTGTGTGTGTGTGTCTGTATGTGTGTGTGTGTGTGTGTGTGTGTGTGTGTACTCACCTATTTGTACTCACCTATTTGTGGTTGCAGGCGTCGAGTCACAGCTCCTGGCCCCGCCTCTTCGCTGATTGCTACTAGGTCCTCTCTCTCCCTGCCCCATGAGCTTTATCATACCTCGCCTTAAAACTATGTATGGTTCCCGCCTCCACTACATCGCACTTTGTCAATTCCATGCAGTATTTCATGTGTTGTTATCATGTCTCCCCTGACCTTCCTGTCCTCCAGTGTCGTCAGGCCAATTTCCCTTAACCTTTCATCGTAGGACAATCCCCTTAGCTCTGGAATTAGTCTTGTTGCAAACCTTTTCACTTTCTCTAATTTCTTGACGTGCTTGACCTGGTGTGGATTACAAACTGGTGCTTGATACTCCAATATGGGCCAGACAAATATGGTGTACAAGGTCTTGAATGATTCCTTACTGAGGTATCGGGTCGTTATTCTTAGGTTTGCCAGAAACCCGTATTCTGCAGCAGCTATCTGATCGATGTGCGCCTCAGGAGATGTGCTCGGTATTATACTCACCCCAAGATCTTTTTGCTTGAGTGAGGTTGCAGTCTTTAGCCACCTAGACTATACTCTCTCTGCTGTCTTCTTTGCCCTTCCCCGATCTTCATGACTTTGAATTTGGCGGGGTTAAATTTAAGAAGCCAGTTGCTGGACCAGGCTTGTAGCCTGTCCAGGTTTCTTCATAGTCCTGCCTGATACTCAACCGATTTAATTAATTCTCCTCATTAACTTCACATCATCTGCAAACAGGGACAATTCTGAGTCTATCCCTTTTGTTATGTCATTCACATATTCCAAAAACAGCACAAGTCCTAGGACTGACCCCCTGTGGAAGCCCGCTTGACACATGCGCCCACTCTAACACCTCATTACGTATCATGACTTATTGTTGCCTCCCTGTCAGATATTCTCTGATCCATTGCAGTGCCTTTTCTTTTATGCATGCTTGATCTTCTAGCTTTTGCTGTAACCTCTTACGAGGAACTGTGTCGAAGGCCTTCTTGCAGTCCAAGAAAATGCAGTCTATCCAACCCTCTCTCTCATGTTTTACTTTTATTACCTTGTCATAAAACCCCCAGTAGGTCTGTGAAACAGGGCTTTCCTCCCCTGAAACTGTGCTGGTTGTCTGTTATAAGTTTGTGTCTTTCTAGGTGCTCCACCACTCTCCTCCTGATCATCTTTTCCATGACTTTGCATACTATACACGTCAGTGACACTGGTCTGTAGTTTAATGCCTCGTGTCTGTCTTCTTTCTAAAAAATTTGGACCACATTTTTCATCTTTTATACCTTAGGTAGTTGCCCAGTTTCAATGGAAGTGTTAAAGATTTTTGTTAGTGGCACACACAGCATCTCTGCTCCCTCTCTAAGGACCCACGGAAAGATGTTGTCTGGTCCCGCTGCCTTTGAGGTATCAAGTTCACATAGCAGCTTCTTCACCTCCTCCTTGGTTGTGTGAATTTCATCTAGCACTTGTTGGTGTGCCTCCCTATTCTGAAGTCCTGGAGTCCTTCCTGTCTCCACTGTAAATACTTCTTTAAATCTCATGTTGAACTCCTCACATACCTCTTGGTCATTATTTGTGAACTTCCCACCTTCCTTCCTCAGTCTGATTACCTGGTCCTTGACTGTTGTTTTCCTCCTGATGTGGCTATACAGCAGATTCGGGTCAGACTTGACTTTGCATCCCTACAAGTTTGGTTTTTTGCATCCCTACAAGTTTGGGTTAACCAAGGACACATTCTGGTTTCTTTCCATTATTTCTGTTCCCTGTGGGAACAAATCTCTCTTCTGCCTCCTTGCATATTGTTGTCACATAGTCTATCATTTCTTTTACTGGTTTTCCTGCCAATTCTCTCTCTCACTGAATGTCTTGCAGGAAGTTTCTCATGCCTGTGTAGTCCCCCCTTTTGTAGTTTGTTTTTTCCAGTCCTACTCCTGCTACTCTCTTCACTTGTAGCTCAACTGATTACATAATCAAAGCAGAGAACCACATGATCATTAGCTCCAAGGGGCCTTTCGTATGTGATATCCTCGATGTCCGAACTACTGAAGGTGAATACTGGGTCCAGTCTTGCTGGGTCATCCTCGCCTCTCTCTCTGGTAGTGTCTCTAACATGTTAATGCATGAGGTTTTCCAGTACCACATCCATCAGCTTGGCTCCCCATGTTTTGGGACCCCCATGGGGCTCCAGGTTTTCCTGGTCGATCTCTGCATGATTGAAATCACCTGTAACTAGCAACTTTGTTGCCCCCATGTGAGCTCTTCTGGCCACCTCAGCTACTGTGTCTACTATTGCTCGGTTGCTCTCGTCGTATTCTTCTCTTGACCTCCCGCAGTTCTGTGGTGGGTTGTACATTACTGCAATTACCACCTTATGGCCCTCAGACTGGATTGTTCCTACTATGTAGTCCCTTTCGCACATTCCATCCATTCCTTTCATTTCCTCAAATCCCCACTGGTTTTTAAAGAGTAGTGCAACTCCACCTCCCCTTCTGCTCCCTCTATCTTTCCTCAGGATTTGATAACCGGGTGGAAAGATTGCACCTGTTATTACCCTAGTGAGTTTCATTTCTGGGGACGTCTCCTTAATTCTTTCATGCCACTCCTCACATATATTTGTTATTCTGTCTGCATTTGTATACCAAACCTTCAACTTCTTTTCCAAAACTGTGATCTGCGGGTACGTTGAGGTTGGGGAAGTGGGAGACCTTATGAGGAAATATGAGTGGTTGCTGTGGAGGTGGACTTTGTAATGAGGTGGGAGGGGGCATTACGCATGGTATATGTGCTTTATGTTAGAATGTTTGATTGCATTGGGGTTGTCCTGGTTGGGGTTTCTGTAATTGATTGTGAGGGAAGTTGTAGTTGATCTTCCTCCTGAGTCTGGCTTCTCCTGTCCATCTCCAACTTCACCTCTCTTCCCTCCTTTCGTCTTTGTACCCTCTCTTTTACTTTCTGCCTTTCCTCTCGTATTCTGTCGCAGATGAGATACACCCTCCAGTATGCTGAGATGTCTCTTAGTCTTGCTTTCCCCTGCAGTATCCTGTTTTGAGCCGCTTCTGCCTTAAAAGTCATTTTGACTAGCCAG
>NW_027196838.1:0-76559 GCF_038502225.1 Cherax quadricarinatus
CAGCAAAGAGGTCCGCCTTCTCTTGACTACTAGTAGAGTCCCATCCTGTCGATTTAGAGGTGGAATAAGTTCATCAGGCAGATAACCTTGTCTGTCCTTGACCAGGGACCACCAGGTTTTGGAGCCTACCCTACCTGATGCTAACTTTCTTTTAGTGTCCACCTCCCATTTAGCAATGGCCCACTTTTGAACATCACCCATATGCCTACAGGCTTGCATGTGCAAGTTCCTGTTATAGGTGGTAGGATGTCTCTTATACCTTCGCCATGCTTTGTACTTAGCAGTAGCAGCCTCTCTACAATGAAAGCCAAACCAAGGCTGATCTGTAGGCTTCGTCACATATTGCCGGTGAGGAATGTGTTCTTGTTGTAGATTAAGGATGTGTCCAGTGAAGGCTTTCACTTGGTTGTCAACATCCCCTTGGAGAAGAGCATTCCAGTCGGTGGTGGCGAGCTCAGAGCAAAGGGCTGGCCAATTACCTCTTTCCCATAGCCAGGTTGTGCGTGTGGACTCCTCACCTCATTCTGTTGGGATCTTAAGTGTCGTAAAAACAGCCTTGTGGTCAGACGATCCAACATAGCCGAGGGGTTGACAAGTGACTATGCCTTCTGCCAGATCACTCTCTACTGGGTCAAGGGAGGAGCCAGAGATATGAGTAGGGAAATCAACAAAGTTTCTCATGTCAAACACTGCAAGAAGGTCATCAAAGTCCCTCTGTATAAGGTGCTGGTTGAGGTCACCAACAATTATAATATGTTGACAGTTGTGTTGTAGCAGAAGGGAGTCAATATTTTCCATTAGGAAGTTGATAGGGTCTGCATGTTGCCACTGAGGTCTGTACATTGCACATGCTAGTACAGAGGTACTAGTGTTTATACAGAGCTTGAAGAACATCATTTCAAGATGTGTAGGGGTGGCAACATCAATGTGCTGGGCATGAACACTTTTAGAGAAGCACACAGCAACACCTCCTTGCCCTTGCCTGTCTCTTCTCATCCATGAGGTGTAGCCAGCAATTCTTGCAAAATTTTCTGGAGTCCTGTCATCCAGAAATGTTTCAACAACAGCTATCATGTCGGGACGTCGAGTGTTCACAAAACTATGTGTGAGCTCTCCAACATTAGTAATGAAACCTCTAATGTTGGCCGACAGGATGCTGATAGACTGGCTCCTCATGATGAAGTGGTCAGCTTGAGGTGGTGGGTGTGTAGGGAATGTAAGGTGCCTGCCCTTGAGAGAGGTAGGGTACTGAGGCAGCTGCAGGGATGTAGGTCTGTAGGTCTCTTCTCTCTCTCTCTCTCTCTTCTCTCTCTCTCTCTCTCTCTCTCTTCTCTCTCTCTTCTCTCTCCTCTCTCTTCTCTCTCTCTTCTCTCCACCTACCTGGGATGTTCTAGTTTCCACTGTACCCTCACCCTTCCCCACTGCTTTTGATTTTGTGTGTGATAATTGGAAAATGCACTGTACCTTCCTAAAACAAAGGTTCAAATTGCAATTGGTCACGCAGGGTGACCCAAAAAGAAAGAAAGTCCTCAAAAAGAAAATACTTTCACCATCATTCAACACTTTCACTTCACTCATACATAATCACTGTTTTTGCAGAGGCACCCAGATACAACAGTTTAGAAACATATATAAAGATATATAACATATCCCTCCAAACTGCCGATATCCCAAACCCTTCCTTTAAAGTGCAGGCATTGTACTTCCCATTTCCAGTACTCATGTCCGGCTATATAAATATAACTGGTTTCCCTGAATCCCTTCACTAAATATTACTCTGCTCACACTCCAACAGCTCATCAGGTCCCAAAAACCATTCGTCTCCATTCACTCCTATCTAACATGCTCTCGCACGCTTGCTGGAAGTCCAAGCCCCTTGCCCACAAAACCTCCTTTACCCCCTCCCTCCAACCTTTTCGAGGATGACCCCTTCCCTTACAGATTTATACGCTCTCAATGTCATTCTACTTTGATCCATTCTCTCTAAACGACCAAACTACCTCAACAACCCCTCTTCAGCCCTCTGACTAGTAATTTTATTAACTCCACACCTTCTCCTAATTTCTACACTCTGAATTTTCTGCATAATATTTACACCACACATTGCCCTTAGACAGGACATCTCCACTGCCTCTAACTGCCTCCTCACTGCAGCATTTACAACCCAAGCTTCACACCCATATAAAAGAGTTGGTACCACCGTACTATCATACATTCCCTTCTTTGCCTCTGTAGATAGCATTTTTTGTCTCCACATATACCTCAATGCACCACTCACCTTTTCTCCTTCATCAGTTTTATGGTTAACCTCATCCTTCATAAACCCATCTGCTGACACGTCAACTCCCAAATATCTGAAAACATTCACTTCTTCCATACTCCCTCTCTCCAATGTGATATCCAGTTTTTGTTTATCTAAATCATTTGATACCCTCATCACCTTAGTCTTATCTATGTTCACTTTCAACTTTCTGCCTTTACACACCCTCCCAAACTCGTCCACTAACCTTTGCAATTTTTCTTTAGAATCTCCCATAAGCACAATATCATCAGCAAAAAGTAACTGTGTCAATTCCCATTTTGTATTTGATTCCCCATAATTTAATCCCACCCCTCTCCTGAACACCCTAGCATTTACTTCTTTATCCCACCGAGGCACAACGAAAGTTAATATTTTACACTTGGTAATATATACAGGAGAAGAGGTTACTAGCCCCTTGCTCCCGGCATTTTAGTCGCCTCTTACAACACGCATGGCTTCCGGAGGAAGAATTCTCTTCCACTTCCCCATGGAGGTAAGAGTAAATAAACAAGAACTAGAAAGAAAATAGAAGAAAACACGGAGGAGTGTGTATATATATGTTTGTTCATGTAAGCCTCTAACTCTATTTGAAACCCCTGACCTAATCCCATTTATTCCTCTCCATTGAAACTTTCCCACCCCCTTCAGCTTCGTTTCACTTAAAGCCAGGACATCCAGCTTCTTCTCATTCATAACATCCACAATCATCTCTTTCTTATCATTTGCACAACATCCATGCACATTCAGACTTCCCACTTTGACGATTTTCTTCTTATTATTCTTTTCAGTAATCTTTACAGGAAAAGGGGTTACTAGCCCATTGTTCCGGCATTTTAGTTGACTTTTACAACACGCATGGCTTACGGAGGAAAGATTCTTATTCCACTTCCCCGTGGATATAAAAGGAAAAGTAATAAGACCAAGAACTATTAAGATAAAATCAAAGAAAACTCAGATGAGTGTGTATAAATAAATGTGTAAATGTATGTGTAGTGTGACCTAAGTGTAAGTAGAAGTAGCAAGACATACCTGTAATCTTGCATATTTATGAGACAGACAAAAGACATCAGCAATCCTTCCATCATGTAAAACAATCACAGGCTTTCGTTTTACACTCACTTGGCAGGACGGTAGTACCTCCCTGGGTGGTTGCTGTCTACCAACCTACTTCCAGCAAGCGTGCGTGAGCGTGTTAGATAGGAGTGAATGGAGACGAATGGTACTTGGGACCTGATGATCTGTTGGAGTGTGAGCAGGGTAATATTTAGTGAAGGGATTCAGGGAAACCGGTTATTTTCATATAGTCGGACTTGAGTCCTGGAAATGGGAAGTACAATGCCTGCACTTTAAAGGAGGGGTTTAGGATATTGGCAGTTTGGAGGGATATGTTGTGTATCTTTATATGTGTATGCTTCTAAACTGTTGTATTCTGAGCACCTCTGCAAAAACAGTGATAATGTGCGAGTGTGGTGAAAGTGTTGAATGATGATGAAAGTATTTTCTTTTTGGGGATTTTCTTTCTTTTTTGGGTCACCCTGCCTCGGTGGGAGACGGCCGACTTGTTGAAAAAAAAAAAAAAGTAAGTGTAGTGTGACCTAAGTGTAAATAGAAGTAGCAAGACGTACCTGAAATGTTGCATGTGTATGAGACAATGAACAGACACCAGCAATCCTACCATCATGTAAAACAATTACAGGCTTCCATTTTACACTCACTTGGCAGGACGGTAGTACACCTCTGGGCGGTTGCTGTTTACCAACCTTCTACCTATACGACCCCATGTATAAATATATTAAACAACCATGGTGACATTAGACATCCCTGTCTAAGACCTACTTTTACTGGGAAGTAATCTCCGTCTCTTCTACACACCCTAACCTGAGCCTCACTATCCTCATAAAAACTCTTTACAGCATTTAGTAACTTACTATCTATTCCTTATAGTACTTGCAACATTTGCTACATTGCTCCCCTATCCACCCCTATCATATGCCTTTTCTAAATCCATAAATGCAATAGAAATTTCCCTACCTTTATCTAAATACAGTGGACCCCCGCATACCGATTTTAATCCGTGCAAGAGGGCTCATTGGTATGCGAAATAATCGGTATGCGAATGAATTTTCCCCATAAGAAATAATGGAAATCAACTTAATCCGTGCAAGACACCCAAAAGTATGAAAAAAAAAATTTACCACGTGAAATATACATTTTCCTACACACAAAGAGAAGGATACATGCACAATAGTAGAGTAGTACATGCACAGTATATATTGTGCATGTACTAGTCTACTAAATGAAGAATAAATGACACTTACCTTTATTGAAGATGCAGCAATGACTGATGAGACACTGTGTCCTGGGAGTGCCTTTTCCTCCTGAGTACTGTAGGTCCTGTTTGGTATTTTCTTCCAGAACATGCCTTATCACACTATGTCACTACGATTCTTAAATCTCTCAAACCAACCTTTGCTGGCTTTAAATTCACCAATATGAGCACTAGTTCCAGGCATTTTTCCCTGTTCACCTGGGTGTTAGTCGACTGGTGTGGGTTGCATCCTGGGAGACAAGATTAAGGACCCCAATGGAAATAAGTTAGACAGTCTTCGATGACACTGACTTTTTTGGGTTATCCTGGGTGGCAAATCCTCTGGGGTTAATTGTTTCTTGGTATATTCTCAATAAGCCACACCAACAACAGTGCTACAGCAGCAGCAGACGATGCTACAGCAGCTGACAGTGCTACAGCAGCAGCAGACAATGCTACAGCAGCAGCAGACGATGCTACAGCAGCAGCAGACGATGCTACAGCAGCAGCTGACAGTGCAGCAGCAGCAGCAGCAGCAGCTGTACCACCAATAGTAGCGATGGTTGATTGGGGTTTATTATACAACCTGGCCAGCTCGGAGACACGCACTCCACTTTCATACTTATCAATGATCTTTTTCTTCATCACTATAGTAATTCTCACCCTTATTGCTGTAGGGTTGGCACTAGAAGCTTTCTTGGGGCCCATGGTCACTTATTTTCCAGATAAAATCACCAAAAACACTGTAATAATACGAAATGTTACGATTGTATGCTTGGATGCTACCGCGGAGGCTGGCTGGTAAACAATCCCACCGGCGGAACATGTGAGGCTGGCTAAGGCGCACATTGGACGCGTCTCGGACGAACAGCGGTGAGCGGGTTTTTAAGCGGTATGCGAGGCAAAATTTTTGCGATTAAAGCAAGCGGTATGCGGATTAATCGTTATGTGATGCCAACGGTATGCGGGGGTCCACTGTACTGTTCACATATATGCTTCAATGTAAATACTTGATCTACACATCCCCTACCCACTATAAAACCTCCTTGCCCATCCGCAATGCTACATTCTGTCTTGCCTTTAATTCTTTCAATAATAACCCTACCATACGCTTTTCCTGGTATACTCAGTAAACTTCTTCCTCTATAATTTTTAGTCACTCTTTCCCCCCTTCCTTTTATATAAAGGGACTATACATGCTCTCTGCCAGTCCCTAGGTACCTTCCCCTCTTTCATACATTTATTAAACAAAAAGACCAACCGCTCTAACACTATATCCCCCCCTGCTTTTAACATTTCTGTCATGATCCCATCACTTCCTGCTGCTTTACCCCCTTTCATTCTACGTAATGCCTCATGCACCTCCTCCACACTCACATCCTGCTCTTCTTCACTCCTAAAAGATGGTATACCTCCCTGGCCAATGCATGAAATTACCGCCTCCCTTTCATTGTCGGCATTTAAAAGTTCCTCAAAATACTCTCGCCATCTACCCAATACCTCCATCTCCCCATCTACTAACTCCCCTACTCTGTTTTTAACTGACAAATCCATTTGTTCCCTAGGCTTTCTTAACTTGTTTAACTCCAAAATTTTCTCTTATTTTCATTAAAATTTCTTGACAGTGCCTCTCCCACTCTATTATCTGCTTTCCTTTTGCACTCTCTCACCACTCTCTTCACCTTTCTTTTACTCTCCATATACTCTACTCTTCTTATAACACATCTGCTTTGTAAAAACCTCTCATAAGCTGCCATTTTCTCTTTTATCACACTGTTTACTTCATCATTCCACCAATCACTCTTCTTTCCTCCTGCACTCACCCTCCTACAACCTCAAACTTCTGCCCCACATTCTAATACTACATTTTTAAAACTATTCCAACCCTCTTCAACCCCCCCCCCCCCTTCCACTACTAGTACTTGCACCAGCCCACCTTTCTGCTAATAGTTGCTTATATCTCACCCGAACTTCCTCCTCCCTTAGTTTATACACTTTCACCTCCCTTTTACTTGTTGTTGCCATTTTCCTCTTGTCCCATCTACCTCTTACTCTAACTAGCTACAACTAAATAATGATCTGGTATATCAGTTGCCCCTCTATAAACATGTACATCCTGGAGCCTACCCATCAACCTTTTATCCACCAATACATAATCTAACAAACTACTCTAGGCTAATTTCATTCTAGTCCCTGTTTGATGTACTAGTACAACGAGCAGTATTTTATATTATTGTGACCACGAACGAGTGGTATTGATCAATAACAGCACTGCACTAGCCAAGGACTTGAACCCATGCTGCTTTGGCCTGCCTCATGGTGGGCAAAAACACATGATGCCCTAATCCACTGGACCATACGATCCTTAAGAGTAGTGGATTAGGGCGTCATGTGTTTTCGCCCACCGTGAGGCAGGCCAAAGCAGCATGGGTTTGAGTCCTTGGCTAGTGCAGTGTTGTTATTGATCAATACCACTCGTTCGTGGTCACAATAATATAAAATACTGCTCATTGTATTAGTACACCAAATAGGGACTAGAATGAAATTAGCCTAGAGTCATCCACACCATCGTGTGTCCTTGGGTAGCGAATACAACATTCAGTTTCGATGGATGCGCTACTCTTAAGGATCGTTTGGTACAGTGGATTAAGGCGTTATGTGTTTTCACACACCATGAGGCAGGCCAAAGCAGCATGGGTTCGAGTCCTTGGCTAGTGCAGTGTTGTTATTGATCAATACCATTCATTTGTAGTCACAATAATGCTGCATAATGTTAAAAATTTCTAAAATAACATTTATAACTCAGACAATTCAGCCTTTGTTGTCACAACTGCTTCATAATTTATTGTATTAGTATTCTATTTACAGTACTGTATATTTTCCTTGAAAACCAAGAGGTTTCTTTCTGTTGTTATGCTTTAAAAATGTTCACTTTTTTTTTTTTTTTTTTTTTAAGGAGGAAAAGCAGAGACAATTCCCTACAAAGCTAGTGAGTACAGTTAGGTAGCTTGTTATCTCTTGATCAGTTAATGGGGGACTGAGCTGAGGCTCAATGACCAACATGGTTTTAGCACTTCACGTAAGAAATTTGCAAGACTAATTCGCACAGTTGCTTTTTTCTCTCTTGAGATATGCTGGGTTAGGGTAAAGAGGTTATTAAGGGCCAGGTATTAAATGTACTGTTTGATGATAGAGCAGTTAAATTGATCAAGTTTTGTTGTGTACTTTTCCCACTCTACCGGAACATTTATTTTTTAAGATTATACAATTAAAGTACTAAATCATTGATCACTCACTTTTATTGCTTTATATTGGCATTTGTAATTCTACACTCGCCCAAATAACTAACTGAAACATGTTTTAGTAAGATGCCAACTTTCATGATGCTAACCTTGTGTAGCATTGAACATTAGTTATTGATAATAAAATCCTGCATATTTCAATGTTTGTATGTTATTTTTTCCTTTGATTAACATCATAGTTACTTCAAGGTTCTGTTAAGTATTGTAGACCCAGATTTACTGTTTATAACATGAAATTCTGTATTGTAATAATTGAAAATGTTTAGTTTTATAGGAAGCATTATGTGCCCTTCATGATTTTCTTTTCGTAATACTTACAGCTTCTATTCCTTTGAGTGATGGACTTTTTCAAAGTTTGGGCTCCACTAACTACACCCTTGCCCAACACACAGTGAAAGTACGAAGGTCAGGACAGATCACAGACATTCACCTCTTGCTTGACATGGAACGTAAGTTTTGTATACATCTTTTAACAATTTTTTTTTAAAGTTCTGTATTTTCTGTCTCATTCACTTTTGTGTTTTTAATATTTTATAATTAGTAGTATTTAGTATTACAAGAAAAATCTGAAAACTAGTTTAATTCTTTTCCAGAAACAAATGTTGAGTAAACAGTTATTTTATGCAGTTTATGTTTAAGTATTAATGTCTATCTCTGAAATCAAGATTAAAGACTTTTAAGATAATTTATTTAGTTACAGATTAATACTCATGGTAGGACGGCAGTGTACAAGATATTTGTGGGTATTTTTTCCTTATAGGTGCTGGTGAAGTGTGTGATACAGGCTTTGATGTTGATGAGATTAATGCCTTTGAGCCTAATAGAAACTGCAGAGGCAGTAAGAATGATCGCAGTATGTCTTCAAAGACAAGGACACCTGAATCAAACTTACGTGACCGCTTGTTTGATAGGTTCCAGTCTGTAGAGGCCTTCAATCTAAAATCTCTTCCTAATGAAATGGTTGCTGCCTTACGATTTTTTGAGCATGAAAGGAAGGATAAGCCATCTTTAAACTGGGGAGAGGTTTGTTTGACATTTTTCATAGTTTTTTAACAAATGGTCTGTCAGAATTTTCTGTCAGTAACCTGTAATAATTATTTTCAGAATTAGTCTCACTAATTGTGAGTAATGACATCCCATGTGTGAAAATATGGACTATTTTCATCAAACATTTTCATATTTTTTTTATTTTTGTTTTGCAGTTTCATTTATAAATCTCTAATATCACATATGTAGAGATAGGAGATTATTAATTGCAATTTTGAATAAAAAAAAATATTTTTTAAAAGTTACCATGTGACTGGACAGAGAAATAGTGCCCACTGTAAAAGGATGAGACTAGAAGATGGAGTGAAATGAGTTTGTTGAACATATCAAAGAAAGTGTATGACAGGCAGCAATGATGAATCAGGGTTTATAGAGAGCAGCCAACCAGGGAAGCAAAATAGATCATTGATTATGTGGGACTGTCAGAAGGGTGGGTATGCAGAATTTTCAACTAAACTGAATGATCACACTTGTTTATGGTTTCTTCTAACACTGTATTTCTTTTTTTTAACATTATGTTTAGGTGCTGGCTTGAACAAAACTGATGGATAATGTTAGGCACTGAAGAATCAGTTGCTGCATTACTGATAATCTACTTTACAGAAGTCCTATAACAGGACTGTTTAACATTTTTAACTTGGGCAGGACTGAAGGTCTTTTCCTTTGTTTCATGAACATTTCTCTCATAATCTCTACCTTGGTTAACATTCTGTACCATAACAACCTGAGCTACAAACTTCGTTGTTCAACACACTTATTACAATTTTTTGCATTTTGATCCACAGTTACATTATTTCTTCCATCAACATTATCATCGCCAAAACTGTCTTGTTTAAACACCGGCCGTCTCCCACGAAGGTAGTTACCCAAAAAAGGGAAACACATTTACTATCATTCAATAGTTGTTTTGTCAGAAGTGTGCAGACATAACAAACTCAAATTTGGCTAACTTGATTTTCCCAGAATCCCTTCATAAATGTTACCTTGCTCACACTCCAACAGCACTTCAAGCCATTAAAACCACTTGTCTCCATTTACTGCAATTTAGCATGCTCACACAAGCTTGTTTGATACTCGAGCCCTTAGCACTCAAAACCTCCTCTACCAGCTTCCTGGTAATACCCCCTGTTTCCCTCCTTTCCACCATAAATTAGCAAACACACTTTGGTCTGCATATTCAGCTTGAATTTAATAATATTTTCTGATTATTGATGAGAGGTTAAACTTTATTTTTTCAACAAGTCGACCGTCTCCCACCGAGGCAGGGTGACCCAAAAAGAAAGAAAACCCCCAAAAAGAAAATACTTTCGTCATCATTCAACACTTTCACCTCACTCACACATAATCACTGTGTTTGCAGAGGTACCCAAAATACAACAGTTTAGAAGTATAAACATATAAAAATGCACAATATATCCCTCCAAATTGCCAATATCCCAAACCCCTCCTTTAGAGTGCAGGCATTGCACTTCCTATTTCCAGGACTCAAGTCCGGTTATATAAAATAACCGGTTTCCCTGAATCCCTTCACTAAATATTACCCTACTCACACTCCAACAGCTCGTCAGGTCCCAAATACCATTTGTCTCCATTCACTCCTATCTAACGCGCTCACGCACACTTGCTGGAAGTCCAAGCCCCTTGCCCACAACACCTCCTTTACCCCCTCCCTCCAACCTTTTCGAGGATGACCCCTACCCTGCCTTCCTTCCCCTACAGATTTGTACGTTCTCCATGTCATTCTACTTTGATCCTTTCTCTCTAAATGACCAGACCACCTCAAGAAAACCTCTTTAGCCCTCTGACTAATACTTTTATTAACTCCACACCTTCTCCTAATTTCCACACTCTGAATTTTCTGCATAATATTTACACCACACATTGCCCTTAGACAGGACATCTAACTGAAACTATTCAATTTAATATTTCATTGTTCTCAACAGGTTGATATGATAAAACTTGGGCAGTATATAATTTCCCTGTGCTCTGCTACCAAGGAGCTGTTGGAGAGTGAGCCACGTCTTCTAAAGTTAGAAGCACCATGCTACATTTTAGGTAAGTATATTCTCTTACTGTATACAATATTATTTACTTTATTCAGAACTATGTTACTGTGTTTAAAATTCTCCCAATTTCAGAGAATAAATTTTGAGTTGGAAAATAATCATCAAAACTCATAAATTTTCAGATTAATCAAAACACTCATTATTTCAGTTCTGAATTTTTTGAACAAGTTAGAATGCAAGAGCACTGCAAATATTGAAATATTGAATTTTTAATTTATTTTCCACTCCCACAAATGTATGTCCATTAAAAGGGAGAATTAATGTACTGTACTGTATCCTCATTTTTTCCTTACTACTGTAGTTAGTTCTCTAAGGAAATATATTTGTTGTAGGTGATCTTCATGGAAATTATCAAGATTTGGTTTGTTTTGAGAAGACACTCTGGAGAGTGGGTCCCCACCTTACACCAGCTAATTTCCTCTTTCTTGGTGATTATGTCGACAGGGGTGATTACGGTATTGAGGTAAGTACTGTTTATTATCCATATTGGTTGAACAGTCAATTTTCGTTTTTGTTGTGATCTCAGATGGTATATGAATAGAGGTGTATTTTATTGTGGCAACGTTTTGCTCTCCAGGAGCTTATCAAGTCAGCTTGATAAAGCTCCTGGAGAGCAAAATGTTGCCACAATACTATGTCACATTAGTTGCACTTAGTGTCCTTTCACCTAACATAGCGTCGGTAACTCTACCAACATTAATGCTATTTGCAGGTGGTATCTCATTTATTTGCCCAGAAACTTCAAGCTCCATCTAATTTTTTCCTCTTGCGAGGAAACCATGAAGTTAGAGACATCCAACAAATGTTTACATTTCAACAGTAAGTATTTTTCTTTGCATTTAGCAGTTACATAAGGAACTTAGTTTCAAGCATGTATAAAATGATTTAATGAATATGTGCAGTAAAGGACTTGTGTTTGTTAAGCATGATAAGGAATAACTAAAGCCTTCATATTTTCTTGCAGGGAATGCCTTAAGAAGTTTGGAGCACGCCATGGTATGAATGTTTGGAATGCAGTAAATGATGCTTTTGATTGTATGCCGCTTGCTGCTCTTGTTGATAAGAAGGTATGATATTTTCTTACTCGTAGTTTCATTAAAATATTTGTACTGAATAAATTATTCAAATATATAATGACTCACTTGGACTTTCCCTATCGATTTTTTGCTTGTTTGCAGATATTCTGCATTCATGGTGGAATTCCCAAACTAGATGGATGTTTGAGCGAGCTTGATAATATCCCGTGTCCTCTACCTACTCCTGAAACACAGAGTAGTTTAGCATGGCAAATGATGTGGAATGATCCAATTGCGTAAGTCTGCATATTTATGGTCTTACGGTTGTATTTATGATATCTAGGTATACAGTAGCAACAATGCCACATGGGGAGCTGGATGGCAGCTCTAAGCCTTTCTTGCTGGCCCCAGTGCTTTGTCAGGAGCTTGCAATATGAGGAAATTGAAAAATGAGATGGAAAACCCAGAAAACCACTAGCATGATGTAGCTAAGGCGAGCATCTGACTGATATTTTCATTGGCTGCATGAAAGACCTGGAGCTGCTATCTGACTTTCCCTTTCCTTGTGGCTTTGGTGCTGTTTATTGATTGCTTGTTTGTGACTGCTTACATTAATTTTTAAGGTCAATGGCCTTCTGCCAAGGCAGAATGACATGGAGAAGAAAATGCATTTACCTGTCTTGAAAATTTGTGGCAGTCTTTATTGGTGTGCTAAGATCCTGATTTGAGGTGGCCATTCATTCTACTTTGTTCACCAGGTTTGTAATCACTACAATTTATTCTAGCTGCTGACTCAGTACTGTCTTGGATTTCTTTTTCATTTCTGATAAATGGTTACTCAGTAACCATTTATTCAACCATTACTAAAGTCTTAAGTTTTTCTGTAACCTTCATCATCTTCCATTTGTATTTGGGAATGTACACATTTCTAATTTTACACACTCATAAGAATTAATTTTGCGTTTACAGAGCTGAGGATATGACTGATGATGTACTAGAGCAACTGGTAGGAAACAAAGGATTTGCCTACAATGAGAAAAGACAAACTGCATGTGTTTTCAATCGGGCTGCCTTTGATAGCTTCCTCAAAAGACACAGTCTTACTCATGTTGTCAGAGCACATGAGGTCAAACAAGCTGGCTTTGAGGTAAACAATTTTAGGTTTTTTGTTCACTTTCCTTCTGTGTATTTTGTTACTGTCTCATAATAAAATTAATAGAATTGCCTTTAATGTTCATTCAAAACTTTAATCGTTAAAATAAATTATGTTAAGCATTTAATAGGATATGATATTAAACAGGGAACACTGATCTGCACTAAAAAGACTAAATTTGTTCTTACTCTTTAAAAAGTAACAATGGGTTGGAGGCATATATTCAGTAATATGTGGCAAAGCCCAACCTGATCAGACTGCCTGTCCCTAGGCCTTGAGGAAAGTGAGAGAGATGCCTATTGGCAGATGCACTGGGTGCAGCGAGGCTTTGGCAGGGAGCCTGCTTTTAAATGGTATAGAATTATGTGTATACTACACAAGTATCGCTGTTGACAAAAACCCTGCATTTGGCAATGGTCCAGGATGGACAGAAACGTCATTCTAACGTTCCAATCTGAAGTGCAGGTTTTTGGTGAATTTCTTGCTTTTTTTTTTTGTGTTCAGTTTCAACTCATTTTTACTACGCACATACTCTGATTATTCCCTCAACTTCAGTACCTTCTCTTTTCCTTCTCCCCAAAGTACTGTTATCAGCATCAAGCAACTGTGATAACTCCCAGGTACTACTTGCTTACAAACAAACTCCTGCAAATAGTCATTGTCTAGCTTAGGGTTTTCACTGGGTTTCTAACAGATCTTCATATATGAAGTATGTGATGACCTAAGCAGCCTTTATTTGTTCTGTATGGAGCGAGTTAAACTATAAACTTTTTAATCAACAAACTACTGTATAATGGTATTCAGTATTTACAATTCATTTGGTGTTTCATAACACATTTTGAGGATAACCTGATAAGATTGTTTGCTCATGACAATGAGTGTATACAGCGTAAAGACTGAATAGCATGTACTTGCTGTACTATGAAATATAATAATTAAGGCAGCTTTCATAATAAAAATATACTACTGGCAAGCCTTCAGAGCTGCTCCTTGTGTATACAAGGCATCCCATGTGACCCCTCTCTTTTTTCTTTGAATGAAAGTTCCTGGTTGTAGCAAGCAAGTGGATGGGTTGTTTTGAGCCATGCTGTCCTTGTTAACAAAATCAAATGTTGTCTTGTAACACTTGTCATTTGATGATTTGCCAGTAATAAATGGTTTGGGAACAGAGTAAACAACTGGTTAGAGCTGTATTGTGACAGAGGCAGTGCAGTGTTAGAATCATTGGACCCACTGTGGAAAAAAAAAAAATATACAGTAGCTATATTAAAATTAAACAGAAGCATTCTAGGTCCTATAGCAGTTATACTAAGGTCAAAGAGACCATTAATCCTTAGTTTTTCAGTACATTTTGCAAACTGCATTGATCACATTTATAGAATGCATTGTTTTCCTGAAATTACCAATAGAAATGGAACGTCACATAATAATCCACATAAATTAGATAAAACATGTATATGTTTTGCCTATATTTCATTCTCATTATTTAGGGTTGGAAGTAGCATAGTGTCATTTCTTTTTCTTCTACAGATACAACAGGGAGGGCGCCTTATGACAGTTTTTTCTTCCTCTCATTACTGTGGGGGAAGCAATGAAGCAGCATGCATACTTGTCCACAATTATCGAATGAGAGCCATTAGAATTGACACATCATAAAATTGTTTTTTACCTTATTGGCCATCTCCTACTAAAGTAAGGTGACAAGTATATACAGTGGACCCCCGCTTAACTATCACCTCCCAATGCGACCAATTATGTAAGTGTATTTATGTAAGTGCATTTGCACGTGTATGTTTGGGGGTCTGAAATGGACTAATCTACTTCGCAATATTCCTTATGGGAACAAATTCGGTCAGTACTGGCACCGGAACATACTTCTGGAATGAAAAAATATCGTTAACCAGGGGTCCACTGTATATACATAAAAACAATTTGAAAGTATCATGAAAATTTAATGTTAAAATGCCAATAATTTTCACATTTCTGGATGGTAGTTTGGTGTATGTGTGTGTACACATTGTATATGTACATATACTGAGCTATAATTCTTGCTCCATAAGCCATGAGTGTTGTAAAAGATGACTAAAATGCTGAGAGTAAGGAGCAGGTAACCCCTTTTTGTATTCAGCTACTAAAAAGATAAAAGAAAATTTGAAGGTGTTTAAATGTGGGTTGGTTTAGTACAGATGAAAAAAAAAAAGTCATGAACGGAGAGGAGCTGGATGTCCTAGCACAAAACAAAACAAAGCTAAAGGGGTGGAAGAATTTCACTGCAGGAGAAGTAAACAGAAATAGATCAGGTGTACCTGAATCAGCTAAAAGAGTAGCAGCAATATTATATGATCAATTATTGAAAGAAAAGGGTGGGTATAAGTGTTTAAATTTAAGAATCGAGATGGGATGAAAGTGGATTATAGTATTTATACACCTTGGGGTGAGGTATGTTGAGGAGGAGGAAGGATTTTGGGAGATGTTAAGACAATATTAAGGGAGTTTTGAGTCAAATGAGAGAATAATTGTTGTGGGCGACATAAATGATACAGTGGAAGAGACTGTTTTAGGTGGTGTAGAAGGTAAGTTTTGAGTGCCAGGGGTAAATGATGATGGGGAAAGGGGGAGAGCGGTAATTGTTAGAGTGGTTGGGATATTTGTTCAATATGTGCATCAAAGAAGGAACAATACCTAAGGATTGTCAGAGCTATGCACATTATATTCATGGGGTCATTTAGCACCTCAGAGCTATGCACATTATATTCATGGGGTCATATAGCACCTCAGAGCTATGCACAGTTCCCTGTATAAGGGGACAGAAGTGTGTAAGAATTACCATGTAAAGTGTAGGGTAGAATTATTCAAAGAATTAGGGGTAAGACAGAGTAAACTTACAGAAGATAAAGGAAGATTTTGTAAGGGTAGGGGATGTGTAGACAAAGTGCTTACACAACCATATATTGTAAGTAAACAACACTGAGATAAGGATAAGGAGCTGTTTGTTGCATTTTTGTATTTAGAAAAGGTACAAGATACAGTGGATAGTGAAGCATTGTGGTGGATGTTGCGCATGTATGCAATAGGTGATAGGTTACTTAAAGTAGTAAGTTTTTTTTATGCAGTTTAAGGCTCAGGTTAAAGTATGTAGGAGAGAAGTGAGGGGAGCTATTATTCAGTAAAAGTAGGCCTGAAAGGGATGTATTATGTTACTGTTGTTTACTATATTTATAGATTGGGTTGTAAAAGAAATATTAAGGTGAGGGATTAAAAGATGATGAACATAATATAGTATAGGTGTTGCTGATTACAGTCCTTTTGAAAGATTCTGAAAAGAAATTGCAAAGGTTTTTGGACAATGAATTTGGGAGGGCATGTAAAGTTAGGAAATTAAAAGTGAACATAGAAAAGACCAAAGTGATGAGAGTAACAAAAAAAATTTAAGCAGTGAGAGATTGGAGGGGGTACGAAGTGAGTGTGCTTAAATATTTGGGAGTGGACATGTCAGCAGATGGGTCTACAGAAGATGAGATGAAACAGAATATTTGAGGGGCAAAAAGGTAGGTGGTGTGTTGATGTACCAGGGTATAGTAGTACAGTGGACCCCCGCTTAACGATCACCTCCAAATGCGACCAATTATGTAAGTGTATTTATGTAAGTGCGTTTGTACGTGTATGTTTGGGGGTCTGAAATGGACTAATCTTCTTCACAATATTCCTTATGGGAACAAATTCGGTCAGTACTGGCACCTGAACATACTACTGGAATGAAAAAAGTTCGTTAACCGGGGGTCCACTGTACTTACTTTTTATATGGAAGCAAGGCTGAGCTTTGAATGTTGCAAAGGAGATGGCTAGAGGAAGTGGAAATGTCACATTTGAGAGCAGTGTATGGTGTGAATGTTATGCAAAGAATTCGGATCATAGAAATTATATTATCAAAGGGTCACCAAGAATGTAATTCAGAGAGATGAGGAAGGGTTGTTATGGTTAGGACATTGAAAGATTGCAACAAAATAAGATAATAAAAAAGTTTATAAATCTTGGGTGCAAGGAGGGGTAGGGGTTGTCCCAGGAAAGGTTGGAAGGGTTAAAGAAAGTTTTGAGTGCTAGGGAGTGAGTGAATGGAGGCAAGACATTTATAATTTTATAAGCCACACATTGAATCCATTGCTTTCTTTTTTTACAAGGATTAAAATTAACTACCAAAAGATTAGAAAATTTTGCATATTTTTATTATGTGGGAATCATTAATCTAGGGAGGATGGGAAAGGTCATATACACATATTTAGGGGAAAGTGCCAAACCTATAGGGGATCATATAGCATATGGAATTATTATTATAATCAAAAAGAAGCGTTAAGCCACAAGGGCTATACAGCGCTGCATAGCATATGGAAAAAGGGCAGTAGAGAGCAAATGTGTGAAATACCAACATGACGGTAAAAGAGAAATGCGATACAACATGATTCACACTTGGTAGCCTTTATCAAATCATAAACATAAATCTAGAGAGGGCAGGTGAGCATACATATAAAGTAATTAGAAGTGAAGCTGTATAGCCCTTGTGGCTTAGCGCTTCTTGTTGATTATAATAATAATTAGAAGTGAAGAGCCAGGGAATGTGCAAGATACATGGTGTAGGGTATGACTTGTTTTGGGTTTACAGGTCTATTGCAGTTTTGCTGTGTGGAAAAACTAAGGGACTCAGCTATGTTGTTGAAATTCTTTGATGTGCCGATTCTATATTTCTGAGTTTTCTTCCCATGTTGTTAATCAAGTGGTTGTGGGAGTCTGTGTAAAACACAGGTGTTTAAGCTGTCACTCCTGTTGGTGTTATGGTGGGCATGGGACGTTTCACCTACAGGAGTGACAAATTAAACAGTGCCTGTTTTGCACCAAAATTACCACAATAACTTGCTACTCATTAGTTGAGATCCGCAGATGTAGAATCTTGGAATCAAGACTCCTCGGTGTGTCCAACAATTTTAACCAGAATAGTAGCTTTCTACAGCATGCCTGAGTCCCTGGCAAGAAAAGCTTTTAATTGTTCTCCACATAGCAACAGTTTCAGAGTAGCACTGCAGTAGACCTGATCCAAGCCTATCTTGTACCTTGTCTCTTCACCTCTCTGTGGTCCCTATATATGCTCACCTGTTCTCTGTGTATCTGTTCATGACTTGATAAGTCTACAGGATTGACATATATACTGGATTATGCTCTCTATGAAACAGGAGGTAATCAGGGTTAAGCCAAGGAAGGGAAGGATATCTTAATTCCTTGGATTAGGAGCCGGTCACCAGGAACAAGGCAACCCCTTCCCTTAAAGTAGTACTTTTGTGAATATAATGTGAATGTGCCCTGCCTTGACAAGATGTAGCTGTTAAGGTAAAAAACTAAATATTTTGTTGTTAGATATAGGTACAAATTATATTCACAAGAGTGATAAGCCAAGTACAAATTCGTGCTGTATATCAATATTTTAAGTATTAAATCACTCTTAAGTATGATTCTCTCTTTTCTTCATATTTCCTCAAAAACTTGAGAAATTGCTTGTGACCCAATTTAACTGCAATATCTTGTGCAGTTTGTTTCTTCTTATTCTGCTGTTTCAGTGGTACACCCAATATCAGCAGCTGATGAGCAAAACTTACATCACCCTGAAAATATGGATTATTATTATTATCAAAAAGAAGCGCTAAGCCACAAGGACTATACAGCGATGAAAATATGTTATGTCTTACTAAAAAAAAAAAAAAATTTTTTTTTTTAACCCTTTGAGGGTTGAGGCCCTCTCCTAAACTCATTCTCAGGATCGAAAAATTCTCAAAAAAAAAAAAAAAATCTTGTGAAATGATAGAGAATCTTTTTTTTTTTTTTTCAATCATAATGACACCAAAAGTATGAAAATTGATGGAAAACTTACAGAATTATGTTCTCGCAAAGTTAGCAGTCTCGAAGATATTTATGCATAGGCAATTTCGCCCACTTTGAGCCCTATGTTTGGCCAATTCCAATGTTGCAGTTGACTAATATCATAGCTATTTCCCTAGAACTCCATTTGTTCTATCGATTAAGAACAAGAATTCGCCCATTTACCGATTTTTACTACCCAATAAAGTGATCAGAAATTGGCAATTTGGGCAATTTAACACAAATTTCAAAAGGTGCCAATCTCGTAACAGGGTCCAGAATAAACAAGACAGACATTCATGGTACTAAAATAACATTTTATCTGTTCATTAGTCACATCTCTAGGGCCCTCTTACATTACTTTCGCTTTCCATTTTGAATTTTGATTCTTTCTGTTATGTATACTACTCCATCATTGTAAAAATGGTGTAAATGATGTCAATGCACTTGTGAAAGAATATCAGACTCACCAGCTGACGTGTATTGGATGCATGCCGTAATTTGTTTACTCTTGAACATCGGCAAAAATCGACCATTTTCACTACTTTGAGTTCAATTTCAAGGAACTTGTCATCGTGAAACCAATCAAAATCATCTCTATTTCTGTAGCATATCTTCCATTCTATCAAATGAGACCAAGGAAACAAGAATACTACCACAAATACTATACGAAAATACACTAGAAAGTCGCTGTTTTAAACCATAAACATAGTTGGAGTTTTTTTTTTCTCATCATGTACTACGTGCCTCAGGATTTTTTTTAATACTGCTCACACTGACCACACAGACCCATTCTTTCATATGTAGGTCTGCCAGCTTTCTGCCACCAGATTTGAAGGTGCTAGAATTTAGGTGTACAAGTATGTGACCAACCCTGGCTGCAATGATGTACTTGTATGTGACCAACCCTCAAAGGGTTAACAAGGCAGTCAGCTCCCACCGAGGAAGGGTGACCCAAAAAAGAAAGAAAATCCCCAAAAAAGAAAATACTTTCATCATCATTCAACACTTTCACCTCACTCATACATAATCAATGTTTTTGCAGAGGTGCTCAGAATACAACAGTTTAGAAGCATATACGTATAAAGATACATAACATATCCCTCCAAACTGCCAATATCCCAAACCCCTCCATTAATTAAAGTGCAGACACTGCACTTCCTATTTCCAGGACTCAAGTCCGGCTATAAAAAAAATAACCGGTTTCTCTGAATCCCTTCACTAAATAGTACCCTGCTCACACTCCAACAGCTCATCAGGTCCCAAATACCATTCGTCTCCATTCGCTCCTATTTAACACGCTCACGCATGTTAGATAGGAGGACGACCCCTACCCCACCTTCCTTCCTGTACAGATTTATATGCTCTCCATGTCATTCTACTTTGATCCATTCTCTCTAAATGATCAAACCACCTCAACAACCCCTCTTCAGCCTTCTAATACTTTTATTAACTCCACACCTTCTCCTAATTTCCACACTCCAAATTTTCTGCATAATATTCACACCACACATTGCCCTTAGACAGGACATCTCCACTGCCTCTAACCATCTCCTCGCTGCAGCATTGACAACCCAAGCTTCACACCCATATAAGTGTTGGTACCACTATATTTTCATACATTCTCTTCTTTGTTTCCATAGATAACGTTTTTTGTCTCCACATATACCTCAACGCACCACTCACCTTTTTTTCCTTCATCAAAATAATTTTTCTACAAGAAATATAGATGTAGATACACAGAAAACAATGAGACGTGAAGAATAAAATAATAACATGACACTTACCTTTATTGAAGATTCTTCTTAGTGTATGGAAGATGGGAGGAGAGGATGGAGAAATTACTGTTTGGGAGGGAAATCCCTTTCCATAAAGACTTCAGGTACCAAGTCCTTTTCTCACCTTCTTCACCAAAGGGCTGGCACTAGGAGCTTTCTTTGGGCCTATGGTGGCTTATTTACCAGTTGCAAGCACTAAAACGAATGGAATATTACAAAATGCATCGTTTGAACACGTGGGATTGTGTTCACTAGCTGATAAACAATGGCACACTGTGAATGTTGTGTGGGACCGCTCGTACGCATTTGCGACGAACAACTATTTGCGAGTCAAACGATGATTCACGAGTCAATGTTTTGACGAAGAAACATTATGATTTGTGAAAATTATGAATTCTGATGCTTACGAAAAATGAGGGTCCACTGTATATATATAAAAGCTCTAAACCTGTATGGGACTTTTAGCACTTCATTGGGGAAAGTGCAGTGGGTGAAGTTGCATGTGAAAAGAGAAGGATACCAAGGCACTGAAGAGATCAGCAGTGAAGTCTGAGATATGATTAGCACTGGTATTGATGGTAGCAACATTTTGCTGAAAATAGTAATGGCACTGAAATATCAATGGTAACAACTGAGGATAAAAGTACTATTCTAATGCTTTGTGAAACTTATCATTCCCCTACAGAAAGAAACTACCCTCAGGAGTAGATTATTTTCATACAGAGGGGAGCTTTAAACCTGTAGGGGGAATGGGCAGCAATCAGGTTAGATCCAAAGAAAAGTTGGTTATCTCCAATTATCTCCATTATCTCAATTTCCTTGAGAACCCATAGGGGTTATATTGTTGACAATAAATGGATATTAAGCTAATGCATGTGGGAAGTTGGGAGTTATACCTGTTCCACAAAGCAAGTGTATCTCAACACTTCATTTTGTGTGTAAGCTCTAGTGTGGACACAAGTACATAGATGGTGATTTTGAGCATGAGTGAAATATTGGCAACTGTTTTTAGTAATGGTGACAATGAGTAACCTGCTACCTATTGTCATAATACTGTATAAAATTAAAGGCATGTCTTTGTGGTAATTTCTTCTTCAACAGCTGTATGACCCACACAGGTTTAATGCACAAAATGAATACAAGAACCAACTTAGCAGTGTCTGAGTGTACCCATTACACTTAGATGTTCAGGTACTAAAAAAGAGAAGAAGAAAAACTTTATAAAACTGGGTTGCTTAAATGTGCGTGGATGTAGTGCGGATGACAAGAAACAGATGATTGCTGATGTTATGAATGAAAAGAAGTTGGATGTCCTGGCCCTAAGCGAAACAAAGCTGAAGGGGGTAGGAGAGTTTCAGTGGGGGGAAATAAATGGGATTAAATCTGGAGTATCTGAGAGAGTTAGAGCAAAGGAAGGGGTAGCAGTAATGTTAAATGATCAGTTATGGAAGGAGAAAAGAGAATATGAATGTGTAAATTCAAGAATTATGTGGATTAAAGTAAAGGTTGGATGCGAGAAGTGGGTCATAATAAGCGTGTATGCACCTGGAGAAGAGAGGAATGCAGAGGAGAGAGAGAGATTTTGGGAGATGTTAAGTGAATGTATAGGAGCCTTTGAACCAAGTGAGAGAGTAATTGTGGTAGGGGACTTGAATGCTAAAGTAGGAGAAACTTTTAGAGAGGGTGTGGTAGGTAAGTTTGGGGTGCCAGGTGTAAATGATAATGGGAGCCCTTTGATTGAACTTTGTATAGAAAGGGGTTTAGTTATAGGTAATACATATTTTAAGAAAAAGAGGATAAATAAGTATACACGATATGATGTAGGGCGAAATGACAGTAGTTTGTTGGATTATGTATTGGTAGATAAAAGACTGTTGAGTAGACTTCAGGATGTACATGTTTATAGAGGGGCCACAGATATATCAGATCACTTTCTAGTTGTAGCTACACTGAGAGTAAAAGGTAGATGGGATACAAGGAGAATAGAAGCATCAGGGAAGAGAGAGGTGAAGGTTTATAAACTAAAAGAGGAGGCAGTTAGGGTAAGATATAAACAGCTATTGGAGGATAGATGGGCTAATGAGAGCATAGGCAATGGGGTCGAAGAGGTATGGGGTAGGTTTAAAAATGTAGTGTTAGAGTGTTCAGCAGAAGTTTGTGGTTACAGGAAAGTGGGTGCAGGAGGGAAGAGGAGCGATTGGTGGAATGATGATGTAAAGAGAGTAGTAAGGGAGAAAAAGTTAGCATATGAGAAGTTTTTACAAAGTAGAAGTGATGCAAGGAGGGAAGAGTATATGGAGAAAAAGAGAGAAGTTAAGAGAGTGGTGAAGCAATGTAAAAAGAGAGCAAATGAGAGAGTGGGTGAGATGTTATCAACAAATTTTGTTGAAAATAAGAAAAAGTTTTGGAGTGAGATTAACAAGTTAAGAAAGCCTAGAGAACAAATGGATTTGTCAGTTAAAAATAGGAGAGGAGAGTTATTAAATGGAGAGTTAGAGGTATTGGGAAGATGGAAGGAATATTTTGAGGAATTGTTAAATGTTGATGAAGATAGGGAAGCTGTGATTTCGTGTATAGGGCAAGGAGGAATAACATCTTGTAGGAGTGAGGAAGAGCCAGTTGTGAGTGTGGGGGAAGTTCGTGAGGCAGTAGGTAAAATGAAAGGGGGTAAGGCAGCCGGGATTGATGGGATAAAGATAGAAATGTTAAAAGCAGGTGGGGATATAGTTTTGGAGTGGTTGGTGCAATTATTTAATAAATGTATGGAAGAGGGTAAGGTACCTAGGGATTGGCAGAGAGCATGCATAGTTCCTTTGTATAAAGGCAAAGGGGATAAAAGAGAGTGCAAAAATTATAGGGGGATAAGTCTGTTGAGTGTACCTGGTAAAGTGTATGGTAGAGTTATAATTGAAAGAATTAAGAGTAAGACGGAGAATAGGATAGCAGATGAACAAGGAGGCTTTAGGAAAGGTAGGGGGTGTGTGGACCAGGTGTTTACAGTGAAACATATAAGTGAACAGTATTTAGATAAGGCTAAAGAGGTCTTTGTGGCATTTATGGATTTGGAAAAGGCGTATGACAGGGTGGATAGGGGGGCAATGTGGCAGATGTTGCAAGTGTATGGTGTAGGAGGTAGGTTACTGAAAGCAGTGAAGAGTTTTTACGAGGATAGTGAGGCTCAAGTTAGAGTATGTAGGAAAGAGGGAAATTTTTTCCCAGTAAAAGTAGGCCTTAGACAAGGATGTGTGATGTCACCGTGGTTGTTTAATATATTTATAGATGGGGTTGTAAGAGAAGTAAATGCGAGGGTCTTGGCAAGAGGCGTGGAGTTAAAAGATAAAGAATCACACACAAAGTGGGAGTTGTCACAGCTGCTCTTTGCTGATGACACTGTGCTCTTGGGAGATTCTGAAGAGAAGTTGCAGAGATTGGTGGATGAATTTGGTAGGGTGTGCAAAAGAAGAAAATTAAAGGTGAATACAGGAAAGAGTAAGGTTATGAGGATAACAAAAAGATTAGGTGATGAAAGATTGAATATCAGATTGGAGGGAGAGAGTATGGAGGAGGTGAACGTATTCAGATATTTGGGAGTGGACGTGTCAGCGGATGGGTCTATGAAAGATGAGGTGAATCATAGAATTGATGAGGGAAAAAGAGTGAGTGGTGCACTTAGGAGTCTGTGGAGACAAAGAACTTTGTCCTTGGAGGCAAAGAGGGGAATGTATGAGAGTATAGTTTTACCAACGCTCTTATATGGGTGTGAAGCGTGGGTGATGAATGTTGCAGCGAGGAGAAGGCTGGAGGCAGTGGAGATGTCATGTCTGAGGGCAATGTGTGGTGTGAATATAATGCAGAGAATTCGTAGTTTGGAAGTTAGGAGGAGGTGCGGGATTACCAAAACTGTTGTCCAGAGGGCTGAGGAAGGGTTGTAAATGTATGGAAGAGGGTAAGGTACCTAGGGATTGGCAGAGAGCATGCATAGTTCCTTTGTATAAAGGCAAAGGGGACAAAAGAGAGTGCAAAAATTATAGGGGGATAAGACTGTTGAGTTCTAGGTAGTAGGTTGGTAGACAGCAACCACCCAGGGAGGTACTACTGTCCTGCCAAGTGAGCGTAAAATGGAAGCCTGTAATTGTTTTACATGATGGTAGGATTGCTGGTGTCTTTTTTCTGTCTCATACACATGCAAGATTTGAGGTACGTCTTGCTACTTCTACTTACACTTAGGTCACAATACACATACATGTACAAGCATATATATACACACCTATCTGGGTTTTCTTCTATTTTCTTTCTAGTTCTTGTTCTTGTTTATTTCCTCTTACCTCCATGGGAAAGTGGAACAGAATTCTTCTTCCGTAAGCCATGCATGTTGTAAGAGGCGACTAAAATGCCAGGAGCAAGGGGCTAGTAACCCCTTCTCCTGTATATATTACTAAATTTAAAAGAGAAACATTCATTTTTCTTTTTGGGCCACCCTGCCTTGGTGGGATACGGCCGGTGTGTTGAAAGAAAGAAAGAAGTCTGTTGAGTATACCTGGTAAAGTGTATGGTAGAGTTATTATTGAAAGAATTAAGAGTAAGACGGAGAATAGGATAGCAGATGAACAAGGAGGCTTTAGGAAAGGTAGGGGGTGTGTGGACCAGGTGTTTACAGTGAAACATATAAGTGAACAGTATTTAGATAAGGCTAAAGAGGTTTTTGTGGCATTTATGGATTTGGAAAAGGCATATGACAGGGTGGATAGGGGGGCAATGTGGCAGATGTTGCAGGTGTATGGTATAGGAGGTAGGTTACTGAAAGCAGTGAAGAGTTTTTACGAGGATAGTGAGGCTCAAGTTAGAGTATGTAGGAAAGAGGGAGATTATTTCCCAGTAAAAGTAGGCCTTAGACAAGGATGTGTGATGTCACCGTGGTTGTTTAATATATTTATAGATGGGGTTGTAAGAGAAGTAAATGCGAGGGTCTTGGCAAGAGGCGTGGAGTTAAAAGATAAAGAATCACACACAAAGTGGGAGTTGTCACAGTTGCTCTTTGCTGATGACACTGTGCTCTTGGGAGATTCTGAAGAGAAGTTGCAGAGGTTGGTGGATGAATTTGGTAGGGTATGTAAAAGAAGAAAATTAAAAGTGAATACAGGAAAGAGTAAGGTTATGAGGATAACAAAAAGATTAGGTGATGAAAGATTGGATATCAGATTGGAGGGAGAGAGTATGGAGGAGGTGAATGTATTCAGATATTTGGGAGTGGACGTGTCAGCGGATGGGTCTATGAAAGATGAGGTGAATCATAGAATTGATGAGGGGAAAAGGGTGAGTGGTGCACTTAGGAGTCTGTGGAGACAAAGAACTTTGTCCTTGGAGGCAAAGAGGGGAATGTATGAGAGTATAGTTTTACCAACGCTCTTATATGGGTGTGAAGCATGGGTGATGAATGTTGCAGCGAGGAGAAGGCTGGAGGCAGTGGAGATGTCATGTCTGAGGGCAATGTGTGGTGTGAATATAATGCAGAGAATTCGTAGTTTGGAAGTTAGGAGGAGGTGCGGGATTACCAAAACTGTTGTCCAGAGGGCTGAGGAAGGGTTGTTGAGGTGGTTCGGACATGTAGAGAGAATGGAGCGAAACAGAATGACTTCAAGAGTGTATCAGTCTGTAGTGGAAGGAAGGCGGGGTAGGGGTCGGCCTAGGAAAGGTTGGAGGGAGGGGGTAAAGGAGGTTTTGTGTGCGAGGGGCTTGGACTTCCAGCAGGCATGCGTGAGCGTGTTTGATAGGAGTGAATGGAGACAAATGGTTTTTAATACTTGACGTGCTGTTGGAGTGTGAGCAAAGTAACATTTATGAAGGGATTCAGGGAAACCGGCAGGCCGGACTTGAGTCCTGGAGATGGGAAGTACAGTGCCTGCACTCTGAAGGAGGGGTGTTAATGTTGCAGTTTAAAAACTGTAGTGTAAAGCACCCTTCTGGCAAGACAGTGATGGAGTGAATGATGGTGAAAGTTTTTCTTTTTCGGGCCACCCTGCCTTGGTGGGAATCGGCCCACTAGGACCAGCTTGAGAGTCACTGGACCTCTGTCGCACAACATATCTGTCCATAGAGGCCTCTACCAACCGTTCCTTTATAACATTCCTAAAGTGTTTCACAACATTGTCAGTGTCACAATTAAACACTTGTTCAGGTTTCAGTTCTTCACTGTCTATGTACTTCTTGAATTCCTGCACATATTTTTCAGCTGCTTTTTGGTCCAAACTGGCAACCTCACCATGCCTTATCACACTATGTATGCCACTACGGTTCTTAAATCTCTCAAACCAAGCTTTGCTGGCCTTAAATTCACTCACATCACTAGTTGCAGGCATTTTTCTAATTAAATCCTCATGCAACTTCCTAGCCTTTTCACATATGATCGCTTGAGAGATGCTATCTGTTTTTTGTTTATCCACACCAATAACAGTCTCTCAACATCTTCTATCACTTGCTATCTCAGTTTCGAAAACATAGTTGCACCTTTGGCAAGAACAGCTTCCTTGATTGTCGTTTTCTTGGCCACAATAGTAGTGATGGTTGATTGGGGTTTTGTGTTCAACCTGGCCAGCTCGGAGACACGCACTCCACTTTCATACTTAGCAATGATCTTTTTCTTCATATCCATAGTAATTCTCACTCTTTTTGCTGTAGGGTTGGCACTAGAAGCTTTCTTGGGGCCCATGGTGACTTATTTTGCAGGTGCAATCACTAAAAACGCTGTGATAATATGAAATGTTCCAATTGTATGTTTGGATGGGACTGCGGTGGCTGGCTGGCTTGTAAACACTGGCCACAAGTGGACACATCTCAGATGGAACGAATCGTATTTGGTCGAGTTTTTTAGCGCTAGTCGAGGCAAAATTTTTGCATTAAAATGTATCGCTAGTCAGATTTAACGTTAGACGATGCCATCGTTGGTCGAGGGTCCACTGAAATATAACTATGATGGTAAGTTTTCTTTGTCCCTTAATTTCATTTTGTTTTATGCATCCCATACCTATCTTGTGAGTGGTAGTCATAGACTACAATGTCATATAATGTATCCAGAGACTGCATTCCAATATTTTGTTAGTTTAAGTAAGTTACAGTAAAAATGAACCATTTACAAAATTAGTTGATCAAATAATATAGTAATGATTTGGTTACACAGTTAACAATGTTTTCCAAACATGCAATACAAAAATGAGTATTACAGTAATCAATTAACTAAACATATTAATACAATGAATAGCTATATGACCCAAATTGGTTAAGCGCTTTGTTTTGATTATAATAATCATAATAAAATAAATAACCAAAGTGTAATTAACACTTATCAATGCTCAGTAATAATCCACATGGAGATAACCTCAGAAAACTGATTGATCTGTATATTTTGACCCCCTTCTGGGAGCCTCTGCTGAAGAGGACTTCAGAAGGGAGTCAAAATATAACTGATATATCGGATCACTATTTAGTTGTAGCTACAGTTAGAGTAAGAGGTAGATTGGACAAGAGGAAGATTTAAGCAACTATTGGCAGAAAGGTGGGCTGGTGCAAGTGTGAGTTGGAATAGTTTTAAAAATGCAGTATTAGAATGTGGGGCAGAAGTTTGTGGTTATAGGAGGGTGGGGGCAGGAGGAAAGAGGAGTGATTGGTGGAATGATGAAGTAAAGGGTGTGATAAAAGAGAAAAAGGTAGCTTATGAGAGGTTTTTACAAAGCAGAAGTGTTATAAGAAGAGCAGAGTATATGGAGAGTAAAAGAAAGGTGAAGAGAGTGGTGAGAGAGTGCAAAAGGAGAGCAGATGATAGAGTGGGAGAGGCACTGTCAAGAAATTTTAATGAAAATAAGAAAAAATTTTGGAGTGAGTTAAACAAGTTAAGAAAGCCTAGGGAAAGTATGGATTTGTCAGTTAAAAACAGAGTAGGGGAGTTAGTAGATGGGGAGAGGGAGGTATTAGGTAGATGGCGAGAATATTTTGAGGAACTTTTAAATGTTGAGGAAGAAAGGGAGGCGGTAATTTCATGCACTGGCCAGGGAGGTATACCATCTTTTAGGAGTGAAGAAGAGCAGAATGTAAGTGTGGGGGAGGTACGTGAGGCATTACGTAGAATGAAAGGGGGTAAAGCAGCTGGAACTGATGGGATCATGACAGAAATGTTAAAAGCAGGGGGGGATATAGTGTTGGAGTGGTTGGTACTTTTGTTTAATAAATGTATGAAAGAGGGGAAGGTACCTAGGGATTGGCAGAGAGCATGTATAGTCCCTTTATATAAAGGGAAAGGGGACAAAAGAGATTGTAAAAATTATAGAGGAATAAGTTTACTGAGTATACCAGGAAAAGTATACGGTAGGGTTATAATTGAAAGAATTAGAGGTAAGACAGAATGTAGGATTGCGGATGAGCAAGGAGGCTTCAGAGTGGGTAGGGGATGTGTAGATCAAGTGTTTACATTGAAGCATATATGTGAACAGTATTTAGATAAAGGTAGGGAAGTTTTTATTGCATTTATGGATTTAGAAAAGGCATATGATAGAGTGGATAGAGGAGCAATGTGGCAGATGTTGCAAGTATATGGAATAGGTGGTAAGTTACTAAATGCTGTAAAGAGTTTTTATGAGGATAGTGAGGCTCAGGTTAGGGTGTGTAGAAGAGAGGGAGACTACTTCCCGGTAAAAGTAGGTCTTAGACAGGGATGTGTAATGTCACCATGGTTGTTTAATATATTTATAGATGGGGTTGTAAAAGAAGTAAATGCTAGGGTGTTCGGGAGAGGGGTGGGATTAAATTATGGGGAATCAAATTCAAAATGGGAATTGACACAGTTACTTTTTGCTGATGATACTGTGCTTATGGGAGATTCTAAAGAAAAATTGCAAAGGTTAGTGGATGAGTTTGAGAATGTGTGTAAAGGTAGAAAGTTGAAAGTGAACATAGAAAAGAGTAAGGTGATGAGGGTATCAAATGATTTAGATAAAGAAAAATTGGATATCAAATTGGGGAGGAGGAGTATGGAAGAAGTGAATGTTTTCAGATACTTGGGAGTTGACGTGTCGGCGGATGGATTTATGAAGGATGAGGTTAATCATAGAATTGATGAGGGAAAAAAGGTGAGTGGTGCGTTGAGGTATATGTGGAGTCAAAAAACGTTATCTATGGAGGCAAAGAAGGGAATGTATGAAAGTATAGTAGTACCAACACTCTTATATGGATGTGAAGCTTGGGTGGTAAATGCAGCAGCGAGGAGACGGTTGGAGGCAGTGGAGATGTCCTGTCTAAGGGCAATGTGTGGTGTAAATATTATGCAGAAAATTCGGAGTGTGGAAATTAGGAGAAGGTGTGGAGTTAATAAAAGCATTAGTCAGAGGGCAGAAGAGGGGTTGTTGAGGTGGTTTGGTCATTTAGAGAGAATGGATCAAAGTAGAATGACATGGAAAGCATATAAATCTATAGGGGAAGGAAGGAGGGGTAGGGGTCGTCCTCGAAAGGGTTGGAAAGAGGGGGTAAAGGAGGTTTTGTGGGCGAGGGGCTTGGACTTCCAGCAAGCGTGCATGAGCGTGTTAGATAGGAGTGAATGGAGACGAATGATACTTGGGACCTGACGATCTGTTGGAGTGTGAGCAGGGTAATATTTAGTGAAGGGATTCAGGGAAACCGGTTATTTTCATATAGTCGGACTTGAGTCCTGGAAATGGGAAGTACAATGCCTGCACTTTAAAGGAGGGGTTTGGGATATTGGCAGTTTGGAGGGATATGTTGTGTATCTTTATACGTATATGCTTCTAAACTGTTGTATTCTGAGCACCTCTGCAAAAGCAGTGATAATGTGTGAGTGTGGTGAAAGTGTTGAATGATGATGAAAGTATTTTCTTTTTGGGGATTTTCTTTCTTTTTTGGGTCACCCTGCCTCGGTGGGAGACGGCCGACTTGTTGAAAGAAAAACTTTGATCAACTTTTTTTGTTATACAGTGGACCCCCGCATAGCGACTTTAATCCATGCAAGAGGGCTGATTGTTATGCGAAATGATCGGTATGCGAATGAATTTTCCCCATAAGAAATAATGGAAATCAAATTAATCCGTGCAAGACACCCAAAAGTATGAAAAAAAAAATTTTTACCACATGAAATATACATTTTCCTACACACAAAGAGAAGGATACATGCACAATAGTAGAGTAGTACATGCACAATATATATTGTGCATGTACTACTCTACTAAATGAAGAATAAATGACACTTACCTTTATTGAAGATGCAGCAATGACTGATGAGACACTGTGTCCTGGGAGTGCCTTTTCCTCCTGAGTACTGTAGGTCCTGTTTGGCATTTTCTTCCAGAACAGGCCTTATCACACTGTGTATGCCACTACGATTCTTAAATCTCTCAAACCAACCTTTGCTGGCTTTAAATTCACCAATATGAGCACTAGTTCCAGGCATTTTTCCCTGTTCACCTGGGTGTTAGTCGACTGGTGTGGGTTGCATCCTGGGAGACAAGATTAAGGACCCCAATGGAAATAAGTTAGACAGTCTTCGATGACACTGACTTTTTTGGGTTATCCTGGGTGGCAAATCCTCTGGGGTTAATTGTTTCTTGGTATTCTCAATAAGCCACACCAACAACGGTGCTACAGCAGCAGCAGCAGCTGACGGTGCTACAGCAGCAGCAGACGATGCTACAGCAGCAGCAGACGATGCTACAGCAGCAGCAGACGATGCTACAGCAGCAGCAGACGATGCTACAGCAGCAGCAGACGATGCTACAGCAGCAGCAGACGATGCTACAGCAGCAGCAGCAGCTGACAGTGCTACAGCAGCAGCAGACGATGCTACAGCAGCAGCAGACGATGCTACAGCAGCAGCAGACGATGCTACAGCAGCAGCAGACGATGCTACAGCAGCAGCAGACGATGCTACAGCAGCAGACGGTGCTACAGTGCACAGTGCTACAGCAGCAGCAGACGATGCTACAGCAGCAGCAGACGATGCTACAGCAGCAGCAGCAGCTGACAGTACTACAGCAGCAGCAGCTGATGGTGCTACAGCAGCAGCAGCAGCTACAGTGCAGCAGCAGCTGCTACAGCAGCAGCAGCAGCTGACGGTGGTACAGCAGCAGCAGCAGCTGTACCACCAATAGTAGCGATGGTTGATTGGGGTTTATTATACAACCTGGCCAGCTCGGAGACACGCACTCCACTTTCATACTTATCAATGATCTTTTTCTTCATCTCTATAGTAATTCTCACCCTTATTGCTGTAGGGTTGGCACTAGAAGCTTTCTTGGGGCCCATGGTCACTTATTTTCCAGATAAAATCACCAAAAACACTGTAATAATACGAAATGTTCCGATTGTATGCTTGGATGTTACCGCGGAGGCTGGCTGGTAAATAATACCACCGGCGGCACATGTGAGGCTGGCTAAGGGCGCACATTGGACGTGTCTCGGACGAACAGCGGTGAGCGGGTTTTTGGGCGGTATGCGAGGCAAAATTTTTGCGAAAAAAGCGAGCGGTATGCGGATTGAACGGTATGCGATGCCAACGGTATGCGGGGGTCCACTGTACAAGGTATGATGTGATTGGTGGAATGATGAAGTAAAGGGTGTGATAAAAGAGAAAAAGGTAGCTTACGAGAGGTTTTTACAAAGCAGAAGTGTTATAAGAAGAGCAGAGTATATGGAGAGTAAAAGAAAGGTGAAGAGAGTGGTGAGAGAGTGCAAAAGGAGAGCAGATGAAAGAGTGGGAGAGGCACTGTCAAGAAATTTTAATGAAAATAAGAAAAAATTTTGGAGTGAGTTAAACAAGTTAAGAAAGCCTAGGGAAAGTATGGATTTGTCAGTTAAAAACAGAGTAGGGGAGTTAGTAGATGGGGAGAGGGAGGTATTAGGTAGATGGCGAGAATATTTTGAGGAACTTTTAAATGTTGAGGAAGAAAGGGAGGCGGTAATTTCATGCACTGGCCAGGGAGGTATACCATCTTTTAGGAGTGAAGAAGAGCAGAATGTAAGTGTGGTGGAGGTACGTGAGGCATTACGTAGAATGAAAGGGGGTAAAGCAGCTGGAACTGATGGGATCATGACAGAAATGTTAAAAGCAGGGGGGGATATAGTGTTGGAGTGGTTGGTACTTTTGTTTAATAAATGTATGAAAGAGGGGAAGGTACCTAGGGATTGGCGGAGAGCATGTATAGTCCCTTTATATAAAGGGAAAGGGGACAAAAGAGATTGTAAAAATTATAGAGGAATAAGTTTACTGAGTATACCAGGAAAAGTATACGGTAGGGTTATAATTGAAAGAATTAGAGGTAAGACAGAATGTAGAATTGCGGATGAGCAAGGAGGCTTCAGAGTGGGTAGGGGATGTGTAGATCAAGTGTTTACATTGAAGCATATATGTGAACAGTATTTAGATAAAGGTAGGGAAGTTTTTATTGCATTTATGGATTTAGAAAAGGCATATGATAGAGTGGATAGAGGAGCAATGTGGCAGATGTTGCAAGTATATGGAATAGGTGGTAAGTTACTAAATGCTGTAAAGAGCTTTTATGAGGATAGTGAGGCTCAGGTTAGGGTGTGTAGAAGAGAGGGAGAATACTTCCCGGTAAAAGTAGGTCTTAGACAGGGATGTGTAATGTCACCATGGTTGTTTAATATATTTATAGATGGGGTTGTAAAAGAAGTAAATGCTAGGGTGTTCGGGAGAGGGGTGGGATTAAATTATGGGGAATCAAATTCAAAATGGGAATTGACACAGTTACTTTTTGCTGATGATACTGTGCTTATGGGAGATTCTAAAGAAAAATTGCAAAGGTTAGTGGATGAGTTTGAGAATGTGTGTAAAGGTAGAAAGTTGAAAGTGAACATAGAAAAGAGTAAGGTGATGAGGGTATCAAATGATTTAGATAAAGAAAAATTGGATATCAAATTGGGGAGGAGGAGTATGGAAGAAGTGAATGTTTTCAGATACTTGGGAGTTGACGTGTCGGCGGATGGATTTATGAAGGATGAGGTTAATCATAGAATTGATGAGGGAAAAAAGGTGAGTGGTGCGTTGAGGTATATGTGGAGTCAAAAAACGTTATCTATGGAGGCAAAGAAGGGAATGTATGAAAGTATAGTAGTACCAACACTCTTATATGGATGTGAAGCTTGGGTGGTAAATGCAGCAGCGAGGAGACGGTTGGAGGCAGTGGAGATGTCCTGTCTAAGGGCAATGTGTGGTGTAAATATTATGCAGAAAATTCGGAGTGTGGAAATTAGGAGAAGGTGTGGAGTTAATAAAAGCATTAGTCAGAGGGCAGAAGAGGGGTTGTTGAGGTGGTTTGGTCATTTAGAGAGAATGGATCAAAGTAGAATGACATGGAAAGCATATAAATCTATAGGGGAAGGAAGGAGGGGTAGGGGTCGTCCTCGAAAGGGTTGGAAAGAGGGGGTAAAGGAGGTTTTGTGGGCGAGGGGCTTGGACTTCCAGCAAGCGTGCATGAGCGTGTTAGATAGGAGTGAATGGAGACGAATGATACTTGGGACCTGACGATCTGTTGGAGTGTGAGCAGGGTAATATTTAGTGAAGGGATTCAGGGAAACCGGTTATTTTCATATAGTCGGACTTGAGTCCTGGAAATGGGAAGTACAATGCCTGCACTTTAAAGGAGGGGTTTGGGATATTGGCAGTTTGGAGGGATATGTTGTGTATCTTTATACGTATATGCTTCTAAACTGTTGTATTCTGAGCACCTCTGCAAAAGCAGTGATAATGTGTGAGTGTGGTGAAAGTGTTGAATGATGATGAAAGTATTTTCTTTTTGGGGATTTTCTTTCTTTTTTGGGTCACCCTGCCTCGGTGGGAGACGACCGACTTGTTGAAAAAAAAAAAAAAAACAATTTAAAAGCAAATTCTTTACTGACCTCCGGGGATGAGGATCATCTGGAGTTAGTAGAGCCTCATCACTAAAGTATTCTGAATGATGCTTCGAATAATCTACATGTTGCTTACGTAAGAAAGTTTCTATCTTGTCACTGGCATGAATCAGTTCAGAATCAGCTTCCCATGTGGCATCCTCACAGTCATATCCATGCCATTTTACAAAGTATATTGTAATAGGCTGAAAAAAAGTTACACACGAATTAATACAGTATCATTGTCTTTCAAAAAACCGACTGCATCCCACCGAAGCAAGGTGGCCCAAAAAGAAAAACGAAAGTTTCTCTTTTTAACTTTGGTAATGTATACAGAAGGGGTTACTAGCCCCTTGCTCCCAGCATGTTAGTCATCTCTTACGACATGCATTGCTTACGGAGGAAGAATTCTGTTCCACTTCCCCATGGAGATAAGAGGAAATAAACAAGAATAAGAACTAGTAAGAAAATAGAAGAAAACCCAGAGGGATGTGAATATACTATATGCTTGTACATGCAAGTGTAGTGTGACCTAGGGAAAAGTAGAAGTAGCAAGACATATCTGAAACCTTGCATTTTTTTTTTTTTCAACAAACCGGCCATATCCCACCAAGGCAGTGTTTACCTGGAGTTTACCTGGAGAGAGTTCCGGGGGTCAACGCCCCCGCGGTCCGGTCTGTGACCAGGCCTCCTGGTGGATCAGAGCCTGATCAACCAGGCTGTTGCTGCTGGCTGCACGCAAACTAACGTATGAGCCACAGCCTGGCTGATCAGGAACTGATCAGTGATAGTGTGGCCCAAAAAGAAAAACAAAAGTTTCTCTTTTTAAATTTAGTAATATATAAAGGAGAAGGGGTTACTAGCCCCTTGCTCCCGGCACTTCAGTCGCCTCTTATTACACGCATGGCTTACAGAGGAAGAATTCTGTTCCACTTCCCCATGGAGGTAAGAGGAAATAAACAAGAACAAGAACTAGAAAGAAAACCCAGAGGGGTGTGTATATATATGTTTGTACATGTATGTGTAGTGTGACCTAAGTGTAAGTAGAAGTAGCAAGACGTACCTGAAATCTTGCATGTTTATGAGACAAAAAACACACCAGCAATCCTACCATCATGTAAAACAATTACAAGTTAATACAGTATGTCAAGTTCAAAATACTTGTACAACACTGATTTTCTGGTACCCTTGGTTCCTAGGCTTTGCCAGAATATCAATTTTGCTAGACTAACAGAGGTCATACAATAAAAATTCAACAATACACCTCTGACCCACCTTGGTCTTCTGGAAACTTAAACCTTACCATAAATGAAACAGGCTTATTTATTACTGTACTTACAAAGAATGTTGCTGTACTAACACTTCCTAAGTGGTAAATTTTATAATTTTACCAGAGCTGCAAAGCTAATCACTAGCCATAGAGGGTCAATTGTTAGTAAAATATTTTAAGAATTAAACAGAATGAAGAGATCACCACCAAAAATTGCAGTGTAAATATATAGTATAAGTGAGCATGTACTACATACAGTCCCTTTCACCATACTTTACATCGGATTTCTTTTAAATGTATCCAATATATCAGAGAGTATCATAAGCTTGATGGTCCAAAGATCCTGAAGGTGGTAAGTTTAGCCATAAAAAGAAAAAGAGCTGGGATCACTGTATTACTGAGTATGCATGCTTTTGGTCAGGTAGCCACTAAACATGCTACTCTAAATGATTAAAAACCTATAATTATTCTCCACTATCCCTGGGGCCTTTGGTAAGATACTCAGCCCTTCACTGCTGTCTTAAAAAGATCAATTTTGACAAACATGTCACTGTTGCTCCTACCCTAAGTTGATGTTTTCTTTACTTGCATTACATTTAATTTTAGCTTATATAATGTGGATTGCTGTATCAAAGAAGCCCTTATCTTCAGCATCACAAGGTAGATCAAAGTTTCCCTGTATATCAATGAAATACTTATTTACATCTCCAGTAGCTCAACACTTTTCATATATGTGAGTTCATGGGAATCACTTTTTTGGAGGACTTCTACCTGGGTTGTGATCTTATAGTATTTAATCCTTCAAATAGGCCATTTTGCATTGCCTATGTTTCAGGGATCTCTCTCTCTCTGTGTTTTATCACACTGTATCCTGAATTTCCCTAAGCATCACTGCCTGAATCTTGACAATATTTACAGACTATAATTCTGATGAATCACTTCAGGAATCACTATCACTTTTATCCATAAACTATCAGTTTCAGACCTATCACTTTCTACTCAGTCTGGCCTTCCAATCTTCATTCTTTAATAAATTCCTTTTGTCTATGTTGAACTAGGACTGAGTAACCCAGGCTCTATTTCTAACACCAGAGATGTGACTACCACGGAGAAGGTACTCACCTAGTTGAGGTTGCAGGGGTCGAGTCCGAGCTCCTGCCCCCATGTCAGTCTTTGTAGTTTATTGAACCAATTATGTTACAGAAAAACTCTTTTCTTTTTTTAAAAATGTAGAAAATTCTGTATAATGGCTGTGATGAACTTCAGGAATCCTTCTAGCAGAACCTTCAATAAGGGCAGTTATATATATGGAAGGTAGACATTATGTGGTATGTGTTGTAGAACCTGTTAAGAATAGATGTTTTCAAGAAATGGTTAAGAAAGCCTGACTGGCCAGGATGAAAAAAGCAATCTTGACTGACAGGCCCTGGGTGAAGCCTTAAATCTTTAAATTTGAGGTGGATATTTGGACCTCACACCATGGGAGAAGTGGAACAGAATTCTTTCCCTGTAAGCCGTGTATGTCGTAAGAGGTGACTAAAATGCTGGGAGCAAAGGGCTAGTAACTCCTTCTCCTGTATAAATTACTAAATTTAAAAAGAAAAAACTTTCGTTTTTCTACTGAGATCACCTACCTCGGTGGGATACAGCCGGTTTGTTGAGGAAAAAAAAACTGGACCTCACTCTAGGTACTAATGCCCTTCAATAAGTGCACAGAGGTGGGGGAAGGGAAAGTGATGAAATAAATAATGAAGAAACAGAAACACGCGACAGAAGAAAGAAAGACAAAAACAGGAAAGAGGAAAGGGGAAGAGGGAGAAGAAGAAAAAATGAGGAATCAGGTTAAGTCTCGGGTGTTCTGAAGTTTGGAGCATTTTACAATGTAGTGGGAGAGGAAGGCATCTACAGAGACGAAGCCACCACTAAGATTCATACAAGGAAAGTTGTGTATTAGTGTGTATCGTTCCAGTCACGGTATTGTGCCTTTTTTTGTTATTTATGGACCCCGCAGTTAAACGTCATATTCTCTCCAACTTTTTTAATGTTCTTCCCTCTTTTAAACCCCTCTTTCGATCTTATGAGGCTACTCTTATTGCTACCAGGCGTCGTAAGAATCAGCTTCGCTTCCTACGTGACTGTCTTGCTGAACAAGTTCTGCCACCTTCCTTCTCCCATTTCCTGAAACCCAACCCACTGGGCACTCCCTTTCCTGATCATGCCCGTCTCCTACTTCAACAGCTCATTCCTTCTACTAAGTCACAGGTTGAAGATGCCTTCTTTACTTTCTGTCAGCGTCAACGTGCTCTCTTTGCGGCTCTACCACAAGATCTCTGTAACCTCTCTACCATTGCCTTTGACACTGCTCGCCTGAATACACAAATTCATTCTTCTAAACTACAGAATAAACTTCAACGTCTCATCTCAGCTAGCCCTTGGTCTAAATTCTCCCTCACTGACTGTGTTACTAACTTGTCTTCTGTCTCACTCTCTCAGTATGAGCTTGAACTTCTTGGTTTTGGCCTTTCCTTTGCCACTTCGCCTACCCTTCGCGCTGGTATTGCCCTGATTAGCTCTTTTGATTCCTTTCGTCAATCTCGCTCCCGTAATCTTCCTGACTTGTCCACTTTTCGTGGCGCTCTCCTTCCTGCTCTTGTTAGTCTGTTTTCTAAGAATCACCACCTTTCGCGCCGTTACCAACTTGCCCTTTCTTCTCTTAAATCTAACACTAACATTGTCATACTATCTTCTGACAAAGGTAATTCGGTAGTTATCCTTGATCGCGAGGATTACCTCCGTAAAGCTGATGTCTTGCTCTCTGACTCACGTACCTACACTCCTCTCGTTTCCAACCCTCTTGATCGCATCAAGAGAACTTTCAACAAGAAACTAAGGACTCTCTCCGACCTCTGTCCTCCTGACTTTGACCTTGTTCAACGGTTTCGTGTCATCTGTCCCTCTCTTCCCTATTTCTATGGCCTTCCCAAAACTCATAAACCTGATATTCCTCTTCGTCCTATCATATCCTCTAGAGGTTCTGTCTCTTATTCTCTTGCTTCTTGGTTGGCCAAAACCCTCACTCCCTTTCTTGGTACTTTTTCTCCTGCCCACCTCCGTCACTCTCAAGACTTCATTGAACGGGTTCGCTCTCTCCCAACCTGTAAGATGCTTAGTCTTGACGTTGAGTCCCTCTTCACCAATGTCCCTCTTGATGATGTCCTTGATTTCCTTAGAGAGAAGGCCCATGAAGGGTTTCTACATCTCCCTATACCTATTGATGTCTTTCTTGATCTTATCCGCCTCTGTGTGGACTCTAATTCCTTTTCCTTCCAAGGGAAATATTATTCTCAAACCTTCGGTGTCGCTATGGGCTCTCCTCTCTCTCCTGTCCTTGCTAATCTTTACATGGAATACTTCGAGACTGTTCTTCTTCCTACCATCGATGTGCAACCTTCACTCTGGCTCCGCTATGTGGATGACATCTTTGCTCTGTGGCCTCATGACTCCAGTCTCTTCCAACCTTTTCTTGAAGCTCTTAATAATCTTGCCCCTTCCATTAAGTTTAAAGCTGAATGGGAATCTAATTCCTTGCTTCCTTTCCTTGATGTCCATGTCCACCGCTCAGATACAGGTTTTTCCTTTTCCGTTTACCGAAAACCTATGCACAGTGGCATGTACATTCACTACTTTTCCTATCATGCTTCCCCTGTCAAGAAAAGTGTTCTTATCTCCCTCTTTCTCCGTGCCCTCCGCATCTGTGATCCTCAGTTCCTTCCAGCAGAAATTTCCACTCTTCATAATTCGTTTTCCCGTCTTGGCTACCCTTCCCATTTCATAGACTCTGCCTTCTCACGTGCTAAACGTAATTTCTTCTCTCCCAAACTCTCTACTCCTGGGAACTCTTCTGTCCTCTGCCTTCCCTACATTTCCGGTCTTTCTAATCTCAACAATTCTCTCCGTCCCTTAGACATCAAGCTTACTTTCCGCCAGACTAACACTCTTCGCACTAATCTCGTTCATACCTCTCCTCCCTCTACAGATGTTCCTGGTGTCTACTCTATTTCTTGCTCCTCCTGTCCTCTTCAATACTTTGGAGAAACTGGTCGATCTCTTTCTGACAGACTTAGGGAGCACAAAAATAGTGTTAGGCTTGCCGACACTAACAATGCTCTTTTCTGTCACGTCAGAGATCACAGCCATCCTATTGACTGGTCTTCTGCTAAAACTGTCTTCCCTACTTCCAACTTTAACAGTCGCCGTCTGGTTGAATCCTCTCTAATACACAACTTTCCTTGTATGAATCTTAGTCCTGGCTTCGTCTCTGTAGATGCCTTCCTCTCCCACTACATTGTAAAATGCTCCAAACTTCAGAACACCCGTGACTTAACCTGATTCCTCTTTTTTCTTCTTCTTCTTCTCCCTCTTCCCCTTTCCTCTTTCCTTTTTCTCCTCTGGGTTGTCTTTCTTTCTTCTGTCTCGTGCTTTTGTTCCTTCATTATTTATTTCACCACATCCCCTTCCCCACACCTCTGTGCACTTGCTCTACCTCTGTGGGCACCTTGCTGCCTTGCAGTGCTCCACTTTTTTTGTATTTGACTGGCTCCTCCTTCTTATTCCCCAATACTACCACTACTACTACTACTTCCACCTCTACTACTACTACTACTACTACTACTACCACCACTACCTCTTCCTGCCTATATATACCCGTCCTGCTCCACTTCTGGTTAGTGTGACTTTGTAAATGGTCCAAGTCGGACCGAAACGTCGTCGTAAGCTCCTCTCTTCTATGTGCGGGTTATTTGTGTATCGTTCCAGTCACGGTATTTAAATACTATACGAAAATACACCTCAAAGCCGGCATTTTAATCAAAAAAAAAAAAAAAAAAAATTGTCAGTTTTTTTTTTCTCATTATGCACTGCATGCTGCAGGATTTTTTTTATGTGGTGCACACTGACTACACAGACCCATTCTCTCACATGTGGGCCTACCAGCTTTCTCCTTGCCTGCACTCACTCCTTTCTAACTTGCTCACACGAGCCTGTTGGATGTCTAAACCCCTAGCACTCAAATCCTCATTTACTTCCTCCATCCACCTTTCCTGGGATTACCCCTACCTGTACACCTGCCTCTTGACAAGGAGGGTGACGGAGTCTGAATATCCCACACCCATCTTCTAATACATAAATAATTAAATATACTATATATTGTGTGTGTGTGTGTGTGTGTGTGTACTGTAATCTACATTATAATACAATTGTACTTGTAAAATACACACATTACCTTCTTTAAACTTTCATATCTCTCCCTGAAGTTTTGAGCAAGTATCTGGCTCTCAGTCATAAAACTGCTGAAGGGCTCCCAGGTATCATGAATGGGTTTGAATCCTTTCCACCGCACTCTGTAACGTTCCTCTTCCTTACCATGGCACTGCAAAATAAATCATATACACACATTATTTACAAATACATCACATGACAATAGTCAATACTATTGTTCAATACAATGACTAAAATAGATAATCAGAAAATGCAGCAATTGTATAATTAAACCAGATAATATGCTGTGTTATTAACTAATTCATTCAATCTTTTCTAACTTGTCAATCACAATTTTACTAAATATTCTCGCAATTTGTGTATTAACTGTTATTCATAACTTCCTGTCAATACCTTGTGCTAGGCTCACAAGCTTGAATTCCACATTTATGTGATATTAATACGCAAGTTTTTTTTTTTTCTTTTTCAACACATCAGTCATATCCCACAAAGGTAGGGTGACCCAAATAAAAAAAACAAGTTTTTCTTTTTATAGTAATTTATACAGGAGAATGGGTTACTGGCCCCTTGATCCCTACATTTCAGTCGCCTCTGATGACATGCATGGCTTAAGGATTAAGAATTCTTTTAAACTTCCCCATGGAGATCTTAATATGTATTAAGTATATTTAGTCCAAGTTTGCCATAAATGCTGCACATACAATGAGCAATGTATACATATATGTATTGTTTTGAAAATAAAATTCTGAGTATTGATTTTTTTCCAGTTTAGAGTGCAAGGTGCAGATACTTTTTTTTTTTTTTTTTTTTTTACCTACAGTGATATCTTGATACATCTAATAGGTCTGAAATTCTTACACATTGGCATTTTAGCCATCATATGACTTCCAGCAGGATTAGTTTATAACACATTTGCACAACAATTTTTCCCCATGATAAATCATTCTGAAGTGGAGCATATTCTGTGTGTTACTTCTCATATTAACAAATAAATTACAGCAATACTACAATACTTCCTTTTACCTACCATAATTAAACCAAGTTTCAATTGATTATAATTATATACACTATATGAAAAGCTCTATGAAGTTCATCACTCCAAAATTGCAATTCTCAGCCCATATGCAACCATTATTTATTTTTTATTTGATACTAGACATTTGTCTAGTAGACTGATTTGAAAAAATCATTAATACAGCAATACAGAGTGAGTGATTATAATGAAATAAAGGCTACCTACATCAGCCAAATGTTAGAAGAGAGTGAAGGACAGGAAGGTTGAAGAAAAAATAAAACAAATATACTTAGATAAAGGTATATTCAAATGTACAAGATTTTATCCATTACATAGAGGGAATCTGGTATACCTGGAGAAGGTTTCGGGGGTCAACGCCCCTGCGCCTGGTCTGTGACCAGGCCTCATGGTGGACCAGGATCTGATCAACCAAGCTGTCATTGTTAGCCGCACGTAAACCAACGTACGAATCACAGCCTAGCTGGTCAGGTACTAACTTTAGGTGCCTGTCTAGTGCCTTCTTGGAGACAGCCAGGGGTCTATTGGTTATTTCCCTTATGTATGCTGGGAAGCAGCTGAACAGTCTTCGGCCCCTGACACTTATTGTGTTGTCTCTTAGTGTACTTGTGGTTAGTAGTGTACTCTATTTGGACATGATATATAGTTGTCAAATTATAGTACGTAGTTGGGTGTACGTGCCAAAAGCCCCTCGCATGCAGAGCATTATGGGCAGGCTTAAAATTAACTTAAAATTAACAAGCAATGAAAGGTTTAGTGTGAAAAATTACAGGAAACAATTTACAATATGAAGTACAATAGAGTACAGTGGACCCCCGCATAACGATTACCTCCGAATGTGACCAATTATGTAAGTGTACAGTATTTATGTAAGTGCGTTTGTACGTGTATGTTTGGGGGTCTGAAATGGACTAATCTACTTCACAATATTTCTTATGGGAACAAATTCGGTCAGTACTGGCACCTGAACATACTTCTGGAGTGAAAAAATATCGTTAACCGGGGGTCCACTGTATTTGACACGATGAAATTTGAACATTTCGATATTGAAGCATTATAGTTGTACAAATTTGTCACATTACAATGTATAACAAACAAGATGATCAATTTATTATAATAAATTGTCTTGAAGTTTTAAGATTTAAGTAATTGGGAGAATTATTGGTAATGTTAAATATTAAGTGTTGATTATTTAGTCTTGGGTGAGTAAGTGGTTTTTTAAAAGTCTTAAATTGATTTTCAGACCTGGTTATGTTAGTATGTTCTGGTAATGAATTCCAGATTTTGGGGCCCTTTATGTGCATAGAGTTTTTACACAGTGTGATATGGACACGGGGTACATCAAAAAGAGATCTGTGTCTTGTGTTATGGTTGTGTGTCCTGTTAAGGTTGGTAAGAAGTTCGAGTGGCGGGTTTATGTTCGCTTGTATTGCTCTATGTATGTAGTAGTTACATGAATAAGTGTGGATGTTCTTTATGGTGAGCAAATTTAGACTTTTGAATAGAGGTGGAGTATGCTGTCGCGAGTGGGAATTTATCATCATTCCGACTGCAGGCTTTTGCTGGGTTATTAGTGGCCTTAGGTGATTTGATGTTGTTGACCCCCATGGTTAGTAATAACTAAAATGAGAACTGAACCTAAGTAACAAGAGCTTTAGCATAAATATATGAATGGTATTTTACCATCTAAAGCCATTCTCATGAAAACAGTGATTAGAGAGGGTGTGTCCAAGATGTGCATTACAGCATTAGGCACAACTTCGCATGAGATTTATTTTTGTAATAGACATGCTGGAGTAGGATATGGATGAAGAATATTTATTTATTTATTTATTTATTATTAATTTGAACATGATACAGAGTAGTACAAATGAATACAGTTAAGTGCAACATGCCAAAGCCCCTTGTATGCAGAGCATTATGGGCAGGCTTAAAATTAACTTAAGATTAACTAAGCAGTGATATATTCAGTGGTAAAACATTATTGTAAACAGATAACAATTAAGCACAAATGAGTATTACAAAGACAGGTCATATGGTCATTTACTGTATTGCTGTGCATTCAGTAAAATGGAGTATTCTGTTGGGTAATGTAATTAAAAAAATAACAAAGTTTGATTGGGTATCAGGTTAAACATTTATGAGATACAATTATGATTAGATTTTTAGATTTTGCCACCGAAGTGGCTAGTTTATTGTGCACCCCACATCCATCCTGTGGACGGTAGCGCGAGAGCATATGGATACACAAAAGGCCTAGGAACTAGGCCCCAAAGGGTTAACAGGAATACATATGGATTTATATCTACATATCTATAGTTCACTTATCTGTTACAAGCAAATTTAGGAAATTTGCTTAGTATATCTGGTATCTTATTTTCATTAATAAGATATCTTGACATGTCACATAGGTTACTATATTGTCTGTCTTTGTATTCCTCAATAAGTGGACAATTAAGCACATAGTGTTCAAGAGAGTGACCATATACCTGATCACATAATTTACATTTAGTTTGATCATCATCTGTGTGCCTCCCAAACTGCCAGATGTACTTGTAACCAAGCCTAAGCCTGGCCACTACAACATCAGTCAGTCTGTTCACATTGCACGTTGCTCCATAAACATACTTATCTACGTTCATGTTATCATAGTGGGTTATAGATCTACTCAGGCTTCTAACTGCATTCCTATAACAATCATTTTCATTATTTACTTCTCTCCTAATATTATTCCTAATGCTAGACACAGTTATACCAAAGTTATATTCTACATTCTCCTTCCAGGTACTCTTCTTGGCTAACATATCAACTTTATCATGAAGGAGTAATCCAATGTGTGATGGGATCCATAGCAATTGTACATTAATTCCTTTGTCCCTAATTTTTGAGTATCTATACCTGGCTTCTCCAATGAGCATGTTGTTGGAGTCATTATATGAGTCAAGAGCCTTCAATGATGACATAGAATCAGTAATGATGATAGAGTCAAGCTCAGTGTCATTTATGAGAAACATTTATGAGATACAATTTTTGAGATACAATTATTCAGTATTTATTTGGTTGTGGGTGAGTAAGTGATTTTTGAGAAGAGACTTGAATTTATAAACAGGCAGTGTTTCTTTTATATTTACAGGTAATGAATTCCAGATTTTAGGGCCTTTTATGTGCATTGAGTTTTTGCATAGTGTTTTTTTTTTTTTATTATCACACCGGCCGATTCCCACCAAGGCAGGGTGGCCCGAAAAAGAAAAACTTTCACCATCATTCACTCCATCACTGTCTTGCCAGAAGGGTGCTTTACACTACAGTTTTTAAACTGCAACATTAACACCCCTCCTTCAGAGTGCAGGCACTGTACTTCCCATCTCCAGGACTCAAGTCCGGCCTGCCGGTTTCCCTGAATCCCTTCATAAATGTTACTTTGCTCACACTCCAACAGCACGTCAAGTATTAAAAACCATTTGTCTCCATTCACTCCTATCAAACACGCTCACGCATGCCTGCTGGAAGTCCAAGCCCCTCGCACACAAAACCTCCTTTACCCCCTCCCTCCAACCCTTCCTAGGCCGACCCCTACCCCGCCTTCCTTCCACTACAGACTGATACACTCTTGAAGTCATTCTGTTTCGCTCCATTCTCTCTACATGTCCGAACCACCTCAACAACCCTTCCTCAGCCCTCTGGACAACAGTTTTGGTAATCCCGCACCTCCTCCTAACTTCCAAACTACGAATTCTCTGCATTATATTCACACCACACATTGCCCTCAGACATGACATCTCCACTGCCTCCAGCCTTCTCCTCGCTGCAACATTCATCACCCACGCTTCACACCCATATAAGAGCGTTGGTAAAACTATACTCTCATACATTCCCCTCTTTGCCTCCAAGGACAAAGTTCTTTGTCTCCACAGACTCCTAAGTGCACCACTCACTCTTTTTCCCTCATCAATTCTATGATTCACCTCATCTTTCATAGACCCATCCGCTGACACGTCCACTCCCAAATATCTGAATACGTTCACCTCCTCCATACTCTCTCCCTCCAATCTGATATTCAATCTTTCATCACCTAATCTTTTTGTTATCCTCATAACCTTACTCTTTCCTGTATTCACCTTTAATTTTCTTCTTTTGCACACCCTACCAAATTCATCCACCAATCTCTGCAACTTCTCTTCAGAATCTCCCAAGAGCACAGTGTCATCAGCAAAGAGCAGCTGTGACAACTCCCACTTTGTGTGTGATTCTTTATCTTTTAACTCCACGCCTCTTGCCAAGACCCTCGCATTTACTTCTCTTACAACCCCATCTATAAATATATTAAACAACCACGGTGACATCACACATCCTTGTCTAAGGCCTACTTTTACTGGGAAAAAATTTCCCTCTTTCCTACATACTCTAACTTGAGCCTCACTATCCTCGTAAAAACTCTTCACTGCTTTCAGTAACCTACCTCCTACACCATACACTTGCAACATCTGCCACATTGCCCCCCTATCCACCCTGTCATACGCCTTTTCCAAATCCATAAATGCCACAAAGACCTCTTTAGCCTTATCTAAATACTGTTCACTTATATGTTTCACTGTAAACACCTGGTCCACACACCCCCTACCTTTCCTAAAGCCTCCTTGTTCATCTGCTATCCTATTCTCCGTCTTACTCTTAATTCTTTCAATTATAACTCTACCATACACTTTACCAGGTACACTCAACAGACTTATCCCCCTATAATTTTTGCACTCTCTTTTATCCCCTTTGCCTTTATACAAAGGAACTATGCATGCTCTCTGCCAATCCCTAGGTACCTTACCCTCTTCCATACATTTATTAAATAATTGCACCAACCACTCCAAAACTATATCCCCACCTGCTTTTAACATTTCTATCTTTATCCCATCAATCCCGGCTGCCTTACCCCCTTTCATTTTACCTACTGCCTCACGAACTTCCCCCACACTCACAACTGGCTCTTCCTCACTCCTACAAGATGTTATTCCTCCTTGCCCTATACACGAAATCACAGCTTCCCTATCTTCATCAACATTTAACAATTCCTCAAAATATTCCTTCCATCTTCCCAATACCTCTAACTCTCCATTTAATAACTCTCCTCTCCTATTTTTAACTGACAAATCCATTTGTTCTCTAGGCTTTCTTAACTTGTTAATCTCACTCCAAAACTTTTTCTTATTTTCAACAAAATTTGTTGATAACATCTCACCCACTCTCTCATTTGCTCTCTTTTTACATTGCTTCACCACTCTCTTAACTTCTCTCTTTTTCTCCATATACTCTTCCCTCCTTGCATCACTTCTACTTTGTAAAAACTTCTCATATGCTAACTTTTTCTCCCTTACTACTCTCTTTACATCATCATTCCACCAATCGCTCCTCTTCCCTCCTGCACCCACTTTCCTGTAACCACAAACTTCTGCTGAACACTCTAACACTACATTTTTAAACCTACCCCATACCTCTTCGACCCCATTGCCTATGCTCTCATTAGCCCATCTATCCTCCAATAGCTGTTTATATCTTACCCTAACTGCCTCCTCTTTTAGTTTATAAACCTTCACCTCTCTCTTCCCTGATGCTTCTATTCTCCTTGTATCCCATCTACCTTTTACTCTCAGTGTAGCTACAACTAGAAAGTGATCTGATATATCTGTGGCCCCTCTATAAACATGTACATCCTGAAGTCTACTCAACAGTCTTTTATCTACCAATACATAATCCAACAAACTACTGTCATTTCGCCCTACATCATATCGTGTATACTTATTTATCCTCTTTTTCTTAAAATATGTATTACCTATAACTAAACCCCTTTCTATACAAAGTTCAATCAAAGGGCTCCCATTATCATTTACACCTGGCACCCCAAACTTACCTACCACACCCTCTCTAAAAGTTTCTCCTACTTTAGCATTCAAGTCCCCTACCACAATTACTCTCTCACTTGGTTCAAAGGCTCCTATACATTCACTTAACATCTCCCAAAATCTCTCTCTCTCCTCTGCATTCCTCTCTTCTCCAGGTGCATACACGCTTATTATGACCCACTTCTCGCATCCAACCTTTACTTTAATCCACATAATTCTTGAATTTACACATTCATATTCTCTTTTCTCCTTCCATAACTGATCATTTAACATTACTGCTACCCCTTCCTTTGCTCTAACTCTCTCAGATACTCCAGATTTAATCCCATTTATTTCCCCCCACTGAAACTCTCCTACCCCCTTCAGCTTTGTTTCGCTTAGGGCCAGGACATCCAACTTCTTTTCATTCATAACATCAGCAATCATCTGTTTCTTGTCATCCGCACTACATCCACGCACATTTAAGCAACCCAGTTTTATAAAGTTTTTCTTCTTCTCTTTTTTAGTAATTGTATACAGGAGAAGGGGTTACTAGCCCATTGCTCCCGGCATTTTAGTCGCCTCATACGACACGCATGGCTTACGGAGGAAAGATTCTTTTCCACTTCCCCATGGACAATAGAAGAAATAAAAAAGAACAAGAGCTATTTAGAAAAAGGAGAAAAACCTAGATGTATGTATATATATATATGCATGTGCGTGTCTGTGAAGTGTGACCAAAGTGTAAGTAGGAGTAGCAAGATATCCCTGTTATCTTAGCGTGTTTATGAGACAGAAAAAGAAACCAGCAATCCTACCATCATGCAAAACAGTTACAGGTTTTTGTTTCACAGTCATCTGGCAGGACGGTAGTACTTCCCTGGGTGGTTGCTGTCTACCAACCTACTATTTATGTATATGAGAAAGAGAAGAGGGCCAAGGACACTTCCCTGCGGGATACCAACTGTAATTGGCTGTGCGGAAGAGTTTGCCCCATTTGTGTACACATATTGGCTTCTGTTGCTAAGATATGACTTTAGGTAGTTGAGGGAGTGCCCTCTTATACCATAGTGTGACAATTTTATATGGAGCAAGTCATGGTCAACTGTATCAAAAGCTTTACATAAGTCAATGCAGTAAAAGAAGTACAGTTATTACCGGCAATAAGTTATGAATTCATTTTGAATAATGAAAACACAGAAAGAGCATAAGCTTGTCTAGTAACCAATTACGCATATTTGATGTGGAATATTCATGATGACATCGTTAAGGAGACCATAACTGTTAGCAAGTTAATTACTATATTGCTAACAGGGAACAAAAGTTCCATTTGTTATCAAGAATTAACAGTACAAGAATTTATTGGTTTATGTCATGCATATAAAGGAGATAGTCTTACATGCTATGGTGATGTAGCAAGAATTATTCATACATGTAATATACATGTACATGTATATGTGAATATATGTATGCATGTTGAAGATTGAGACACTTATGCAGCATATGGGAATCTTTATTCAGGAAACGTTTCGCCACACAGTGGCTTCATCAGTCCAATACAAAGAGGAAGGCGTAAGGAGAGGAGGAGAATGAGGTAATCAGTCCCTCAACCTGGAGTCGATGTGTTCAGTCCATCAATCTTGTAGAATGTACAGCATAGAGCCGTAGACGTGGCTTAAATACCATTCATCACATGTATGTATGTATATATGTATATATAAATGTATGAATTATTATTACAATCATAACTAAGCACTAAACCCACAAGGGCTAAATATATGTAGGGATCTATATCAGTACGTGTATATAAATTTTTATAATAAGAACTCTTCTCCGTACATGCCACAGTCTGTAATACAGTACCTTCTTTAATCTGGTTTAATCAAAAACTACTGCAAATATACTTACATTTTCTTCCCACTTGATATCAATAACTTTTTCTACCTCATAGACTTCCTCCTCATCCAAAGAGTCCATCTTGCAGTTTCAGTACTTCCTGTTTCTCCTGTTTATAATCAAATAGAGAATTATAAAATGTAATCTTTCACTGAGACATTAATGTAATTACAATTCAGTACCTGCATTAACAATACATATATAATAAACATTTATCACCTGTGTATATTTTGTGCAAACACTGTACTTTAGAGTGTTTACCTGGAGTTTACCTGGAGAGAGTTCCGGGGGTCAACGCCCCCGCAGCCCGGTCTGTGACCAGGCCTTCTGGTGGATCAGAGCCTGATCAACCAGGCTGTTGCTGCTGGCTGCACGCAAACCAACGTACGAGCCATAGCCCGGCTGATCAGGAACTGACTTTAGGTGCTTGTCCAGTGCCAGCTTGAAGACAATTTATTTATTTATTTATTTATTTAGTAATTTAAGCATACATACAGAGGTACAAAAAATACAGGTAAGAGCAGCATGCCAAAGCATGCACTGTCTTGCCAGAGGGGTGCTTTACACTACAGACAGTGATGGAGTGAATGATGAAAGTTTTTCTTTTTCAGGCCACCCTGTCTTGGTGGGAATCGGCCAATGTGTTAATAAAATAAAAAATAATTAAGTTTATTCAGGTATAGGTATACACAAATAGTTATATAAATCATTATACATAGCAGCATGTGAAGATTACCTTGGATAACCCAAAAATGTCAAAGTTACTTATTTCTATTGGAGTTTGATTGAAGTATCAATGGTACCTATATAAAGTCTTCCAAAAGTTAAGAATTTATTCTAACCCTGGGATGGAAGCATCATAAATACTGTGGTGGATTAGTATGACCATTGTGGTTTAGCGCTTAGTTTGGATTATGATAATAATAATAATAATGTAGTGGCTTAGTCCTGTGAGGAATGGAAATGTTACTGACTTGTTTTGGGTTACCCTAGGTAATTTACATATTATGTTACTATGTTATTACATATCTACACATATGCTGCTATGTGTGATAACCCATGTAACTGTATTTATGTATACCTGAATAAACTTACTAAACCCACAAGGGTCATATTATGTTTGATAATTGTACTTTGTGTACCTGTACCTAAATAAACTTATGTTAAGGCACATGTCTCCAGTCCTCTTATTTATCCCCTTAAGGTAACAGCATCAGTTAAATATATTACCTTCTACAAGCAAGTTAAGTTAGGTTAGGTAAGGTTCGTCAGGAAACTGGACAAACGTTTCCTGACGCTGGTCTTAGTCAGATGATGACCGCCATTGGAGCTTGTGGTCATCTGACGGACGCCTTCCGCTGGCTTACCTGTCCACCCCCTTTAAAAATTATGATCATAGTTATAACCATATTTTTATTTCTGGGCCTACAAGCAAGTGTTTACAATGGTTTCTGGTGTCCTGTAGCTGGATCACTAGCACACTCATTATTATTATTATTATAATCAAGGGGAAGCGCTAAACCCGGAGGATTATACAGCGCCTGGGGGGGGATATGTGGAAGGCATTCAGGCTTAATTTGGGGAACTGGAGCACAGATCCAATTCCCTAAATCAAGAGCCCCTCACCAACATCAAGGAACCTTCCTTGAGGGGTCTAGCACACTCAGCTTACACACTAAGGTCCGGGGGTTCGAATCTCCTCTGGTACGGCTGAAAAAACATTAGGGACATGGCTCTCACCTACCAGGTTCCCAGACCAGTGTTGATCTCACCTCATGGTCCCAGACCAGTGTTGGATCTCACCTACCAGGGTCCCAGACCAGTGTGGATCTCACCTACCAGGGTCCCAGACCAGTGTGGATCTCACCTGCTAGGGTCCCAGACCAGTGTTGGTTCTCACCTACTAGGGTCCCGGACCAGTGTTGATCTCACCTACTAGGTTCCCAGACCAGTACTGGATCTCACTTAACCAGGTTCCCGGACCAGTGTTGATCTCACCTACCAGGTTCCCGGACCAGTGTTGATCTCACCTACCAGGTTCCCAGACCAGTGTTGATCTCACCTACCAGGTTCCCAGACCGGTGTGATGAATGGTTTGAAAAACCGACAAGTTGAAGATTGAGACACTTATGCAGCATATGGGAATCTTTATTCAGGAAACGTTTCGCCACACAGTGGCTTCATCAGTCCAATACAAAGAGGAAGGCGTAAGGAGAGGAGTAGAATGAGGTAATCAGTCCCTCAACCTGCAGTCGATGTGTTCAGTCCATCAATCTTGTAGAATGTACAGCATAGGGCCGTAGACGTGGCTTATTTGTATTGGACTGATGAAGCCACTGTGTGGCGAAACGTTTCCTGAATAAAGATTCCCATATGCTGCATAAGGGTCTCAATCTTCAACTTGTCGGTTTTTCAAACCATTCATCACAACTGTCAGACACTGCAGCATCATGGGATCTTGTTACAAAGAATTCTTCAACACTTGTTCAACCTTTGGACGAAGACCTACTTCGACTAGTGGATGAGCTATCAAAACTTTGGGGGCCCAGTCCCTGGACCCATTACGTACCTCTGTAATCTGTAAATACCTTTGTAACTTGTCATGATTGTGACCAGACTTACCTGGAGTTCATTACCTTTGTAAATTGTGAGTTCATTACCTTTGTAAATTGTGAGTTCATTACCTTTGTAAATTGTGAGTTCATTACCTCTGTAACTTGCTCAGCTATCAAAACTTTGGAGTCCAGTCCCTGGACCAATTACGTACCTCTGTAATCTTTTGACTACCGCCCACAGGATGGGTATGGGGTGCATAATAAACATATTAAACTAAGACTAGTGGATGGTACCACTATGACCCCGCCTCCGCCTGCTTCACCTCACCTCACTACAGTATATAAGCCACGTCTACGGCCCTATGCTGTACATTCTACAAGATTGATGGACTGAACACATCGACTCCAGGTTGAGGGACTGATTACCTCATTCTACTCCTCTCCTTACGCCTTCCTCTTACCTGGAGTTTACCTGGAGAGAGTTCCGGGGGTCAACGCCCCCGCGGCCCGGTCTGTGACCAGGCCTCCTGGTGGATCAGAGCCTGATCAACCAGGCTGTTGCTGCTGGCTGCACGCAAACCAACGTACGAGCCACAGCCCGGCTGGTCAGGAACCGACTTTAGGTGCTTGTCCAGTGCCAGCTTGAAGACTGCCAGGGGTCTGTTGGTAATCCCCCTTATGTATGCTGGGAGGCAGTTGAACAGTCTCGGGCCCCTGACACTTATTGTATGGTCTCTTAACGTGCTAGTGACACCCCTGCTTTTCATTGGGGGGATGTTGCATCGTCTGCCAAGTCTTTTGCTTTCGTAGTGAGTGATTTTCGTGTGCAAGTTCGGTACTAGTCCCTCTAGGATTTTCCAGGTGTATATAATCATGTATCTCTCCCGCCTGCGTTCCAGGGAATACAGGTTTAGGAACCTCAAGCGCTCCCAGTAATTGAGGTGTTTTATCTCCGTTATGCGCGCCGTGAAGGTTCTCTGTACATTTTCTAGGTCAGCAATTTCACCTGCCTTGAAAGGTGCTGTTAGTGTGCAGCAATATTCCAGCCTAGATAGAACAAGTGACCTGAAGAGTGTCATCATGGGCTTGGCCTCCCTAGTTTTGAAGGTTCTCATTATCCATCCTGTCATTTTTCTAGCAGATGCGATTGATACAATGTTATGGTCCTTGAAGGTGAGATCCTCCGACATGATCACTCCCAGGTCTTTGACGTTGGTGTTTCGCTCTATTTTGTGGCCAGAATTTGTTTTGTACTCTGATGAAGATTTAATTTCCTCGTGTTTACCATATCTGAGTAATTGAAATTTCTCATCGTTGAACTTCATATTGTTTTCTGCAGCCCACTGAAAGATTTGGTTGATGTCCGCCTGGAGCCTTGCAGTGTCTGCAATGGAAGACACTGTCATGCAGATTCGGGTGTCATCTGCAAAGGAAGACACGGTGCTGTGGCTGACATCCTTGTCTATGTCGGATATGAGGATGAGGAACAAGATGGGAGCGAGTACTGTGCCTTGTGGAACAGAGCTTTTCACCGTAGCTGCCTCGGACTTTACTCTGTTGACGACTACTCTCTGTGTTCTGTTAGTGAGGAAATTATAGATCCATCGACCGACTTTTCCTGTTATTCCTTTAGCACGCATTTTGTGCGCTATTACGCCATGGTCACACTTGTCGAAGGCTTTTGCAAAGTCTGTATATATTACATCTGCATTCTTTTTGTCTTCTAGTGCATCTAGGACCTTGTCGTAGTGATCCAATAGTTGAGACAGACAGGAGCGACCTGTTCTAAACCCATGTTGCCCTGGGTTGTGTAACTGATGGGTTTCTAGATGGGTGGTGATCTTGCTTCTTAGGACCCTTTCAAAGATTTTTATGATATGGGATGTTAGTGCTATCGGTCTGTAGTTCTTTGCTGTTGCTTTACTGCCCCCTTTGTGGAGTGGGGCTATGTCTGTTGTTTTTAGTAACTGTGGGACGACCCCCGTGTCCATGCTCCCTCTCCATAGGATGGAAAAGGCTCGTGATAGGGGCTTCTTGCAGTTCTTGATGAACACGGAGTTCCATGAGTCTGGCCCTGGGGCAGAGTGCATGGGCATGTCATTTATCGCCTGTTCGAAGTCATTTGGCGTCAGGATAACATCGGATAGGCTTGTGTTAACCAAATTCTGTGGCTCTCTCATAAAAAATTCATTTTGATCTTCGACTCTCAGTCTGGTTAGCGGCTTGCTAAAAACTGAGTCATACTGGGACTTGAGTAGCTCACTCATTTCCTTGCTGTCATCTGTGTAGGACCCATCTTGTTTAAGTAGGGGCCCAATACTGGACGTTGTTCTCGACTTTGATTTGGCATAGGAGAAGAAATACTTTGGGTTTCTTTCGATTTCATTTATGGCTTTTAGTTCTTCCCGCGATTCCTGACTCCTATAAGATTCCTTTAGCTTAAGTTCGATGCTTGCTAGCCTTGTTCTCGAGTGACCAGTGGCAGGTACCTGGGTGTTAGTCGACTGGTGTGGGTCGCATCCTGGGGGACAAGATTAAGGACCCCAATGGAAATAAGTTAGACAGTCCTCGATGACGCACTGACTTTCTTGGGTTATCCTGGGTGGCTAACCCTCCGGGGTTAAAAATCCCTACGCATTTATATATTGACCTCTTTTAGCCGCTCTGTTATTCTTTTCCGTCGCCTGTAAAGGGAGCGCCTGTCTCTTTCTATTTTACATCAACTCCTCCTTTTTCTTAGAGGAATAAGCCTTGTGCATACATCGAGTGCCACCAAGTTAATCTGTTCTAGGCATAAGTTGGGGTCTGTGTTGCTTAGTATATCTTCCCAGCTTATATCGGTTAGGACTTGGTTTACTTGGTCCCACTTTATGTTTTTGTTATTGAAGTTGAATTTGGTGAATGCTCCCTCGTGACTAATCTCATTATGTCGGTCTGGGGCTCCGCGCATACATGTCTGAACCTCAATTATGTTGTGATCTGAGTATATTGTTTTTGATATGGTGACATTTCTTATCAGATCATCATTGTTAGTGAAGATGAGGTCTAGTGTATTCTCCAGTCTAGTAGGCTCTATTATTTGCTGGTTTAAATTGAATTTTGTGCAGAGATTTAAAAGCTCGTGTGAGTGTGAGTTTTCATCAGAGCTGCCTCCTGGTGTTATTACTGCAACAATATTATTTGCTATATTCCTCCATTTTAGGTGCCTTAAGTTGAAATCCCCCAGGAGCAAGATGTTGGGTGCAGGAGCTGGCAGATTTTCCAGACAGTGGTCAATTTTTAACAGCTGTTCCTGGAATTGCTGGGATGTTGCATCCGGAGGCTTGTAGACTACCACAATGACTAGGTTTTGGTTCTCGACCTTTACTGCTAAAACTTCCACTACATCATTTGAGGCATTAAGCAGTTCTGTGCAAACAAGTGACTCTGCCACACACACACACACACACACACACACACACACACACACACACACACACACACACACACACACACACACACGAAAGCCTGGAGCCCCATGGGGGTCCCGAAACATGGAGAGCCAAGATGATGGATGTGGTACTGGAGAACCTCATGCATCAACATGTTAGAGACACTACCAGAGAGAGAGGAGAGGATGAACCAGCAAGGTTGGACCTTGTATTCACCATGAGTAGTTCGGACATCGAGGGTATCATGTATGAAAGGCCCCTGGGAGCTAGTGATCATGTGGTTCTGTGCTTCGACTACATAGTTGAGCTCCAAGTGGAGAGAGTAGCAGGAATAGGCTGGGAAAAACCAAACTACAAAAGGGGGAACTACTCAGGCATGAGGAACTTCCTTCAAGACATTCAGTGGGAGAGGGAACTGACAGGAAAACCAGTACAAGAAATGATGGACTATGTAGCAACAAAATGCAAGGAGGCAGAGGAGAGGTTTGTTCCCAAGGGAAACAGAAATAATGGGAAGAACAGAACGAGTCCTTGGTTCACCCAAAGGTGTAGGGAGGCAAAAACTAGGTGTACTAGAGAATGGAAAAGGTACAGAAGACAGAGAACTCAGGAAAATAAAGAAATCAGCCGAAGAGCCAGAAACGAATATGCACAGATAAGAAGGGAGGCTCAGAGACAATATGAAAATGACATAGCATCAAAAGTAAAGACTGACCCGAAGCTGTTGTACAGCCACATCAGGAGGAAAACAACAGTCAAGGACCAGGTAATCAGACTGAGGAAGGGTGATGGGGAATTCACAAGAAACGACCGAGAGGTATGTCAGGAGCTCAACACAAGATTTAAAGAGGTATTTACAGTGGAAACCAGTAGGACTCCAAGAAATCAGAACAGGGGGGCACACCAGCAAGTGCTGGATGAGGTACATATAACCAAGGAGGAGGTGAAGAAGCTGCTATGCGAACTTGACACCTCAAAGGCGGTGGGACCAGACAACATCTCTCCATGGGTCCTTAAAGAGGGAGCAGAGATATTGTGTGAGCCATTAACAAAGATCTTCAACACATCATTTGAAACTGGGCAACTCCCTGAGGTATGGAAAATGGCAAATGTAGTCCCAATTTTTAAAAAGGGAGACAGACATGAGGCACTAAACTACAGACCTGTATCACTAACGTGTATAGTATGCAAGGTCATGGAGAAGATCATCAGGAGGAGAGTGGTGGGGCACCTGGAAAGAAACAAGTGTATAATTGACAACCAGCACGGTTTCAGGGAAGGAAAATCCTGTGTCACAAACCTACTAGAGTTTTATGACAAGGTGACAGAAGTAAGACAAGAGAGAGAGGGGTGGATCGACTGCGTATTTTTGGACTGCAAGAAGGCTTTCGACACAGTTCCTCACAAGAGGTTACTGCAAAAGCTAGAGGACCAGGCACACATAACAGGAAAGGCACTGCAATGGATCAGAGAATATCTGACAGGGAGGCAACAACGAGTCATGGTACGCGACGAGGTGTCAGAGTGGGCGCCTGTGACAAGCGGGGTTCCACAGGGGTCAGTCCTAGGACCTGTGCTGTTCTTGGTATACGTGAACGACATAACGGAAGGGATAGACTCAGAAGTGTCCTTGTTTGCAGACGATGTGAAGTTAATGAGAAGAATCGAATCGGACGAGGATCAGGCAGGACTACAAAGAGATCTGGACAGGCTACAAGCCTGGTCCAGCAACTGGCTCCTTGAATTTAACCCTGCCAAATGCAAAGTCATGAAGATTGGGGAAGGGCAAAGAAGACCGCAGACACAATATAGTTTAGATGGCCAAAGACTGCAAACCTCACTCAAGGAAAAAGATCTGGGGGTGAGTATAACACCGAGCATATCTCCTGAGGCGCACATCAATCAGATAACTGCTGCAGCATACGGGCGCCTGGCAAACCTACGGATAGCGTTCCGATACCTCAGTAAGGATTCGTTTAAGACTCTGTACACCATCTACGTCAGGCCCATACTGGAGTATGCAGCACCAGTTTGGAATCCACACCTAGTCAAGCACGTCAAGAAATTAGAGAAAGTGCAAAGGTTTGCAACAAGACTAGTCCCAGAGCTACGGGGATTGTCCTATGAAGAAAGGTTGAGGGAAATCGGCCTGACGACACTGGAGGCCAGGAGGGTCAGGGGAGACATGATAACGACATATAAAATACTGCGCGGAATAGACGAGGTGGACAAAGACGGGATGTTCCAGAGATGGGACACAGACACAAGAGGTCACAATTGGAAGTTGAAGACTCAGATGAATCAAAGGGATGTTAGGAAGTATTTCTTCAGTCATAGAGTAGTCAGGCCATGGAATAGCCTAGAAAGTGATGTGGTGGAGGCAGGAACCATACATAGTTTTAAGGCGAGGTATGATAGAGCTCATGGGGCAGGGAGAGAGAGGACCTAGTAGCAATCAGCGAAGAGGCGGGGCCAGGAGCTGTGACTCGACCCCTGCAACCACAAATAGGTGAGTACAAATAGGTGAGTACAAGAAACGAATACACAGGCTCACACAATATGAAAATGACATAGCACGAAACAAGACTGACCCGAAGCTGTTGTACAGCCACATCAGGAGGAAAACAACAGTCAAGGACCAGGTAATCAGACTGAGGAAGGGTGATGGGGAATTCACAAGAAACGACCAAGAGGTATGTCAGGAGCTCAACACGAGATTTAAAGAAGTATTTACAGTGGAAACCAGTAGGACTCCAGGAAATCAGAACAGGGGGGCACACCAGCAAGTGCTGGATGAGGTACATATAACCAAGGAGGAGGTGAAGAAGCTGCTATGCGAACTTGACACCTCAAAGGCGGTGGGACCAGACAACATCTCTCCGTGGGTCCTTAAAGAGGGAGCAGAGATATTGTGTGTGCCATTAACAAAGATCTTCAACACATCATTTGAAACTGGGCAACTCCCTGAGGTATGGAAGATGGCAAATGTAGTCCCAATTTTTAAAAAGGGAGACAGACATGAGGCACTAAACTACAGACCTGTATCACTAACGTGTATAGTATGCAAGGTCATGGAGAAGATCATCAGGAGGAGAGTGGTGGAGCACCTGGAAAGAAACAAGTGTATAATTGACAACCAGCACGGTTTCAGGGAAGGAAAATCCTGTGTCACAAACCTACTAGAGTTTTATGACAAGGTGACAGAAGTAAGACAAGAGAGAGAGGGGTGGATCGACTGCATTTTTTTGGACTGCAAGAAGGCCTTCGACACAGTTCCTCACAAGAGGTTACTGCAAAAGCTAGAGGATCAGGCACACATAACAGGAAAGGCACTGCAATGGATCAGAGAATACCTGACAGGGAGGCAACAACGAGTCATGGTACGTGACGAGGTGTCAGAGTGGGCGCCTGTGACAAGCGGGGTTCCACAGGGGTCAGTCCTAGGACCTGTGCTGTTCTTGGTATATGTGAACGACATAACGGAAGGGATAGACTCAGAAGTGTCCTTGTTTGCAGATGATGTGAAGTTAATGAGAAGAATCAAATCGGATGAGGATCAGGCAGGACTACAAAGAGACCTGGACAGGCTACAAGCCTGGTCCAGCAACTGGCTCCTTGAGTTTAACCCTGCCAAATGCAAAGTCATGAAGATTGGGGAAGGGCAAAGAAGACCGCAGACACAATATAGTTTAGATGGCCAAAGACTGCAAACCTCACTCAAGGAAAAAGATCTGGGGGTGAGTATAACACCGAGCATATCTCCTGAGGCGCACATCAATCAGATAACTGCTGCAGCATACGGGCGCCTGGCAAACCTACGGATAGCGTTCCGATACCTCAGTAAGGATTCGTTCAAGACTCTGTATACCATTTACGTCAGGCCCATACTGGAGTATGCAGCACCAGTTTGGAATCCACACCTAGTCAAGCACGTCAAGAAATTAGAGAAAGTGCAAAGGTTTGCAACAAGACTAGTCCCAGAGCTACGGGGATTGTCCTACGAAGAAAGGTTGAGGGAAATCGGCCTGACGACACTGGAGGCCAGGAGGGTCAGGGGAGACATGATAACGACATATAAAATACTGCGCGGAATAGACAAGGTGGACAAAGACGGGATGTTCCAGAGATGGGACACAGACACAAGAGGTCACAATTGGAAGTTGAAGACTCAGATGAATCAAAGGGATGTTAGGAAGTATTGTGTAGTGTGTAGTGTTGTGTAGTGCAGTGTTGTATAGTGTAGTGTTGTGTAGTGTAGTGTTGTGCACTATACACTATAAATGTCACTGTATAACTGTAAATCACACGTGAATATTACTTACACATATATAAATGTCACTGTTAATATGTATTTGAAAGCTTACACTTTATATATAAGTTCCTTTAATATAACAGGTAGATCTATAAGAAACAAACTTTAACACAATCTTGTCTCTTAATTTCTGTCTATAAACATTATAAACACTATGTGTATATACACTCAGACAAACCGAACATCAGTTGGGTTGTTGTTGTCTTAATCAGCACTTCTTCGAGATTGGAGCAGTGGATGCAGGGTGCCATCCCCCGTTTTCTTGTTGGGTGAGTCACTCAGCTCCCATTTTCTTTGGGTGAATGCTGGGTGAGCGCCCGTTTTCTTTTGGCTGTCCATTCTCTGTGATTGAGTCTGGAGGGACTCATATATACTGATTTATATTGTAAAACACTAGTTTTACAGCTTTTTTCGAAGGACCTTGGCTCGTAGGTTATTTGTACACTGTAGTTCAACATATTTGGACCACAGTGTGGCCTTTATCCAGTTCGAAAGACCAAAATGTTGAGAAATGGGATTACCAGCTAAGTTTAAATATAGGGAAACTTAACTTAGAAAGACAGCTCATCGCCTGCACAGCCGCCCCTGCAGACGAGGTCTTGAGAAGCTGTCGAAGTCATCTCTCAATGGGCTGTAAATGAGTTATAATTTGTAAGATTATAAATTACCCCTAGGGGGTGTTATGTCAGCATATTTCATTCACTGATTCCTGACAAACTTACTTGTGTGGACTCAAAAGTCTGCCCCTTACTGCCGACTATAGGTTGATTACAAACTCCTTGTGACTCAAGAACTGCGCAGTCCCCTGTACTACAAGAAATTCGTAACCTACCTTGCTCTTGTAGAGTGAGCTATGGTGTTCTTCACACCTTCAACAGATATCGGTGACTTGATAGAAGCTGAAGTGTCCTTGGATGTCCACGTCTTCCATAGTCTAGGAATACGCACACTGGTACACTATGTTCCACAAGATTTGTCTTTATTGTTCACAATCTTATCACTAAAGAAGCTGATCACACTTCTCTTAAGTGCTTATTGTGTTTTATGAGACACTTTGTTCACACTAACGCACAGATCAGTGTTCTTTGCTGGTTATCCTGGCATCAGTGTCACTCTCAGTAGAGTCAAAAGTAATCTGAAGATGCCACAGTGCCCCACGCCGTTACTGCCCCCAGCACAAAGGAAAAGCTGACATAGTACCTTTGCTTCCTTGCCACTTCCTTCAAAGCAGAATGTTTAAATCTTGCTGTCTTAAGCATAAACAACAATGTCCACTATCTTTACTATGGTAATAAAGTGGGAGCAGGGTTTTCCTTAATTGTCCTGCTAAGGTAAGAGATGTACTGTCTCTTATTAAAATACACTCTGCAACACTGGAGTGCATGGAGCGGCGGTCGCTTGACCACAGGTCGTATACTGGTACTGCATCTGGGAGGTAAGCGAAGCGACCCCTTCCAGCTTGGGGGTGGGGGGGGGGTCGGTGTGAGCCTGTTTAAGGTCTAATTAAATACATTCTGGCTATTTAGATTAAATTTAATAGGGAAAGTACATCAAGACAACCGAAACCATTTGCCAACAGTCATTATAACTATCTTGTTAAATCATGCATTTTAAAGAGAATAAACTCAAGACAGCATAGTATTACTAGATTAGGCTATTAAAGTAGTGACATCATGTACCTATTATATTCAGCATAACCACTACAGCACTATTATTCCCTTTATAAATTACTGACCATTATTGTTATCATTGCATCATGCATAATACTATCAAATCATATAAACTCAAGAAAGTAAAGAATTGTTTATATTCAGAGGCACTTCTTAAATAACTTTTTTCTGGATTTCTTAGGGCAAAATCATCAATTATATTCTGAAAATCAATATTTCTAGTTAGATCAGACTCAATGGTCAACAAGGCTAGGTTACACAATTTGTCTTGGCTCATTGTTGAACGGAGCTGGTTTTTCACTCTTTTCAAAACAGAAAATGAACGCTCTCCTTCAGTTAGTAGCTGGAAGTGTTAGGTAATAGGCGATACACTATGTCAACATTAGGGAAGGTTTCTGAGATACCTGCATTTCTTAAACATTTCAAAGCAGCTGAGGGCGCACATTTTTCAGGTGGAGCTTTAATTTGATTCATATACCCAGAAAAATGAACTATTTCTTCAACAAATGTGTCCTGAACATCTGCTGAAAGGTGTTGTTGCAACTTTAATACAGCTTCTCTCAATTCTGCATCTGGCATAGTAGTAATTTTGAACAAAAATCCAAACCTGTCATTGAGATTCTGGTAGATTTCTTTTCTTTTCACCAATTCTGTAATCAGTGAATCCAGAATGACGAAGTATGTAGCTGTCTTACATTTCTGCCTTGGTAGCAACACAGTTTCATTGTCTGGCTCTTCAAAATTGCGTTTCCTCTTCCTTGACCGCTGATGATCAGCCCGGCAACTGTAGTCTTTCACCAGCAGTTTAGCTTTCTCTTCAAACATTTCAAAAGCTTCATCATTGCGAAGTGAGCTTACAAATTCCACTAAGCCTGCATAGAGGTTAGCACAAGCAGCCATTTCAATTTCAATTTTCTGAAGTGTCTTGTTCGTGGCATTTAACCGTTCCAGTATACAGTCCCAAAGAACACAGAGTAAGGCCAATTCAAAATCTTCCAATTTTGATGCTAAGCTGGCTGCTTCGCTTCTTGTAATTGCTGTCTGGTCTTCATCCTCTGCTATTTGGATCAAAGCAGAACGTATTTCAGCAAAGCTGTCTTTCAAAGCATGTGTTGCATCATGCTGCGCTGACCACCTTGTTGTTGATAATGATTTGATGACATCTCCATGAATAGTTGACTTGAGTATACTCCACCGATGCGTTGAAGCAGAGAAAAAATTAAAGTGCTTGTAAAAGTCCAAAAAATGAAACTGCAGCGACACAACACTCCGCAGCACATGACCCAACAAGATTAAGAGAATGTGCTGAGCAGGGCACATATTCAGCAAGTGGGTTGATTTGCTTGATACGGGCTTGCAATCCATTATATTTACCCGATATGTTACTTGCATTGTCGTAGCTCTGGCCACGGCAATCCATAATAGAGAGATCATGTTCAAGCCGAGTATCCAGTACTACATTCATCATTGTTTCTCCATCATGGCCTGAAAGAGGAATGAATTTTTATAAAGCGCTCTACAGGCTTACCACTGGAGTCGACAAAGCGAACAATGAATGTCAATTTATCTGTATGTGAAATATCTGGTGTTGAATCTACACTTATTGCAAAAGTATTTTGCAGTTTTCACAGCTACTACGATGTTATTGAGGACCTTCTTAGTCATCAGTTCAATAAATTCATTGCATATAGTAGATGACATGTAAGATACAGTGCCTCTTCCTGCATTCCCAAGGCATGACACATGATTTTGCTAAGAGTGGATCGAATTGTGTTAACAGTTCCATGATCCCTAGGGAAATTTGCCATTGTTTTTCCGGGACCAAAAGCCTCATTTTCTCCACGGAAAGCAAGTCCTCTTCGAGCTAAGAATTTTTACAACAGTAAACAACTCTTTCTAGAACTTTTTCTCCAATAAGTGCACTCTTTTTCAGTTTGATTTTCCAAATGAGAATCCAATAAGCCTTTTTTCTGTGCACGAAATACACTGGCTAAAATGCAGCTCCTGTGAGTGGTGCTGTTTTTCATGTTCCTCGAAACGCTTGGAATTTTTCCAGTCATTGAACCCCTGTGTGAAGGTATTTTTCTTTGGTAGAAAAATAGCTTGCATGCTGAACAGTACACTTTTCCTGAGCTTTCAGAGTATACCATCCATGATCTTTTTCACAGTTTCTGAATTTGCAAGCTTCCTATAAAACATAGATGACTTTTAAACAACGACGACTTCCATCATCATAAAATCCTTGCTGATTTTCCTAAAGTCAATGTTCAGAGTTTGACTGAAGTTTTTCTGCAATGAAAGCATTACGTAGAGAATCTGGGATTACATTTTGGCCATGAGGCAGGATCTTTTAAGACAAAATCCTGTGGATGAAATGTCCATTGAGACATTGAGAGGATACACAAAAGAAGTAGATGCTGGCTGAGAAAATAATGGAGGGAGGGCTTCCTGTATGATCTGACGTATCTGCAGATTCAACTGTACTGGTAACATCAGAAAACTGTTTTTCGTGAGCATGTCCTGTGATCTTTCTGCAGATTCCTACATCTTTGTTTTTTCTGTTCTTCTTCTTGAATTTTCTTCTTTCTTTTCTGTGACCCACTCGCATAAGAAACGTCCAACATCACGTTCACGAGATGCCATAATGAGGATGTATCACTGTCTGCAATCATGCAAATACAAAATTTTTTCATTATCAATTATTATTAATTATTTAATTATTATTAATTTTTTTTTCTGTCAATTGGGGGGATATGGCCCTTGTAGCCCCCTTTTCCTCTGGCTGGCGCATCTAAAAAATTCAAAAACGTTTACCAGAAAGGGAGTCATATACAGAACTTTTTACCATAGATTAGGTTAGTGATTTTGGGCTACGAATATTTTTACTAATTCATCTCCTTGATCTCCAATTTACTTAAACAGAAAATCATACCGAGTCCAAGAACAATGCACAATGGTATTTATAATACCATTTTTCATAACTAAAACTAATCATTATGTTTTGCATGATATATGACCTACCACCATAGATAAGGACATGAGAATTAAAGAATGCAGGGACAATTTTCAGTTTCACCCAACCAACGATTTTCTGATGTGGCTTATGTGTTTCTGGGGAAATATGTAGCAAATTAATTGATGTTCTACGTCACTTCCGTCGCAACTTGAAAACTAAGCATTTGCGACGGAAGTGATGTAGAACATAAATCAATTGAGATCTGTTATTGAAATGATAAAGACTTAAAGACAAGACAAAGTGCTTTTAAAACCTACAAACGGAAGTCAGTTTGCGTTTTTAGGTTTTTCTTTATAGTATTTTTACCAAAAATGCGTCTTTACTGATCCATGCGTCTTTACTGGTCAAGTAACCCTATCAGGTACCTCCCTTAACATTTAGAGGCGAAAACAAACATTTATCCATACACATCAATGTCTATCAACAACACTTCAGTTAATTTGTCACAGTACAAGTCTAGATAACGTGTAATTACTACAGAAAATTGGAGAGGAATCTCCCATACTGACCCATTAGCGGGAAAACACAGCTGTTCTGATGTAAACAAAGGCGTGTTGAGTGTTGCCATCTATGGTTAGGTTTATTTATTTTTATTTTATTTTATTTCATTATTTATTTTTGTTTTGATTAATTTTTAAAAATTAATTTTACTCTCCAAACACTTGAACTTTTTAGGTAGGGACCCCTTTGCACTTGCACCATGTGCGCAGTCTTGGATGAGCCCCTGAACCCCTTGGACCGCGGGGCCCCTAAATGCGCGGGGCCCTAGGCAAATGCCTAGTTTGCCTATGCGGTAATCCGGTCCTGGTTGTGTAGTGTAGTGTAGTGTAATGTTGTGTAGTGTAATGTAGTGAAGTGTAGTGAAGTGTAATATTGTATAGTGTAATGTAGTGTAGTGTAATGTTGTGTAGTGTAGTGTAATGTTGTGTAGTACAGTGTATAATGTTGTGCTGGATATGCTTCAGGGAGGATGTGATCCAGCGATTTATGTGCTACAGGGAGGATGTGGTGCTTTGAGGATGTGCTGCAGGGAGGATGCACTGCATGGAGGAATGTGCTGTAGGGATGGATGTTCTGCAGGGAGGGATGTGCTCCAGGGAGGATGTACTGCAGGGAGGACGTGCTTCAGGTAGGATGTGCTGCAGGGAAGATGTGCTGCCTAGAGGAATATGCTGCAGAGATGGATGTGCTGCAGGGAGGATGTGCTGCAGAAAGGATGTGCTTCAGGGTGTGCTGCAGGGAGGATGTGCTGCATGGAGGTATGTGCTACAGGAAGGATGTGTTTCTGGGAGGATGTGCTTCAGGGAGGGATGCGCTGCAGGGAGGATACACTTCAGGGAGGGATGTGCTACAGGGAGGATGTGCTGCATGGAGGATGTGCTGCATGGAGAGATGTGCTGCAGGGATGGATGTTCTGCAGGGAGGGATATGCTGCAGGGAGGGATGTGCTACAGGGAGTATGTGATGTACGGAGGGATGTGTTGCAGGGAGGATGTACTCGAGGGAGAGATGTACTGCAGGGAGGGAATTGCTGCAGGGATGTAAGTGATGTAGGGATGAATGTGATGCATGGAGGGATGTGCCGCAGGGAAGATCTGCTCCAGGGAGGTATGTGCTGCAGGGAGGGATGTGCTGCAGGGAAGATGTGCTGCAGGGAGGGATGTGCTGCAGGGAGGATGTGCTGCAGGGAGGGATGTGCAGCAGGAGAGATGTACTACAGGGAGGAATGTGCTGCAGGGACTGTGTTGCAGGGAGGGATGTGCTGCAGGGAAGATTTTCTGCAGGTAGGGATGTGCTGCAGGGAGAGATGTGCTGCAGGGAGAGATGTGCTGCAGGGAGAGATGTGCTGCAGGGAGGGATGTGCTACAGGGAGAATGTGCTGCAGAGGGATGTACTGCAGGGAGGATGTGCTGCAGATGGATGTACTGCAGGGAAAATGTGCTGCAGGGAAGATGTGCTACAGGGAGGGATGTTCGGCAGGAAAGGATGTGCTGCAGGGAGGGATGTGCTGCAGGGAGGGTGTGCTGCAGGGAGGGATGTGCTGCAAGGAGAATGTGTTTCAGGGAGGGATGTGCTGCAGGGTGCGACGTGCTGCACGGAGAATGCACTGCAGGGATTATGTGCCGCAGGAAGGATGTGCTGCAGTGATTGTGTGCTACAGGGAGCATGTGCTGCAAGGAGGATGTGTTTCAGGACAGTCTCGGCTGAGTGGTTGAGGGGAGTAGACGTGTGCTGGGGATCTGGACCTACTAATTCGCAGGCCTACCCATTTCTCCCGACTGATAAGTCATCATTAAAACTCCTACTGTTGGAAGACAGCTTCAGTGTTGGGAGAACTGTTATGTGCGAGCTGTGACTAAGGATATACCTAGTGAAACACTGGAAATAGTTTTCCTTTTTGCAAAGGCCCTCACAGGCCTCTGCTTCCCCTCTGCCTTTCATTTGACCTCAGCCTTTCGCCTCTATCAACATACAGTGTAGAGGCGAATTTTGCTAGTCCACTGCTACTCGTGCCTCTCAAAATGCTCACAACTCATCGCTTTACCAACCTGAGGAATAACGACGAGTGTGCAGTCCTACGTGAGTTGGTAACCCAGGTGTCCACACACTGAAAATTCGTCTTTCACTCCAAGACACGTGTGCTAGAAGTTCTGCAAGTTTGGAGTAACTATTTGTACGAGTATTGCAGTGTTTGGTAACTCTTGAGAAGTCTGCCTCAGTCAGTGACCTTGAGCGAGGCACTGCATCACCTGCCTGAGACTTTCGCCCACATTGACTATGTGAAGAAAGGCGAATGTGCATGCTCAGTTACCCCTGCTGTTCTCCTGTATCCCCAACTCTCCGCCTTTAAACTCAGCCGTTCGCCTCTATCAAGGTGCAGGGTAGAGGTGTATTTTGCTGCTCCGCTGGTACTCGAATATGTGAGTTCCGCAAGTGCTTCAGATTTGTTGTAACTATTTGCATGAGTGGATTACGCTTACTTAGGACATTGTGCTACCATCAGTACCTACGTAGGCTTAAAATGAGTGAGGAATGTCTGGCCTGCTGGGTGACCTTGAAAATGGCACTATAAGACCCGCATGCCACTTACACCCATACTGCGTGTGTCTAGTGAGGTGAATGTCCCTTCCTCGACTTTCCTATTCACCGGTATCCCTTAACTCGTCGCCATTATCTACATATGGGATAAGGGCGAGTTTAGCTGATCCAGGCCAAACAGCGCTCCAAGCCAGCCAGTGAAGGCCAAGTGAAGGCCAGTGAAGGCCAAGGCATTCTGAATCCCAGAATGCCTTTGTGAACGTTCTACAGTGTTCCGGCCGTACCTTCGGTGTTGTGAGAACTAGTTCTTATGTAGTGAAAATTTGTCTGTCATTCCAAGACACGTGTGCTAGATGTGTTAAGTGCTGCGGGTTTGGAGTAATTAACAAGTAGTACAGGGTTGGTAACTCTCGAGACGACTGTGGGCCCAGTGAATGACCTTGAAAATTGCACTGCGACCTGCAGGCCACTACACCCATATTGCCTGTGTCTAGCGAGGTGAATATCCCTTCCTTGTCCCTTCTCCTTCCTCGATTTGGAACTCAGCCATTCGCCTCTATTTACTTATGGTCTAGAGGCGGTTTTTGCCAGACCACATAAGTACTTGAGTGCCCGTGTCCTCTGTGCCGCACTCCACTCATCTTACGAATGTGTCTCCTGTGTGCCTACCTGCCTGCTACAAGCAAATATCCAGGTGGTTGACACGGGCTTAGCAAGCACAGTCAAGCAAGCTTGAAAGCAGCACTAAAAGCTAGCCAGAACAAGCTAAGGCAGCCTGCAGTTATAGCTGTCCTAAGGCCCAGCATGTCTATGTATACGTTCTACAGTGCTGCTGGCATACCAGTGTTTCCTCTAGTGGCTTAAGAACAATTTAACGAGCATTGCAGTACTGACATTTTAAGTGGGACATGCCAGAGGTTCACTTATAAACATAGTAAGTTTGTGGTGATTGGCTTGTACACAGTGAACATTCATCTGTCATACTTGTGCTAGAAGTGTTAAGTGCTGCTTTCCCCAACAGTTAATTGTCATTTGTAAGCCTGTATTAAGACTTTAAAAGGCTCAGAGTGTGCTTCAGTGTAGCGACTCCTTACATTTGATAAATCAGTGTAATACATGCTCTGCTCAGTGTAACTGAACTATTAAATACGGTTACATAATTAAATTGCTTGTCCTAGTGTCATTGCTGTGTTTTCTAATACATTTTCTCGTTCAGACTGAAACTTTACTGCTAAATTCCCAGTAATATTTCAAATTGCAGTGTTCATCTGTGGTGTGAGTGTGTAACTTATGCTTTGTATTTTTACTGTGAACAAGCTTACTGCTGCATAATGTTCAGTTTCATGAATACTTTCTTACTTGAGTAATTCGGTTACCTTTCAACTGTGTTAAGCAAGAGTCAGCCTGTTAACATCTATGTTCCTTGCCATCTCATCTAGTGGGTCTAGCGCCTAGTTAAAATTGTAATAGTAACAATTTGCAATCATTATACTTCTAGTTATACATTGTGTAAATTGTTTTAGACTATTTGATCAACTGGATTGTAGTGTTTAACTTCTGATACACCAATTTAATGACTGCAGACACGCACTGATACATAATAAACACATTAAAACGCTGGTACCTCTCCAGAAGCTGGGCCTAGTGTGTGACCTTGAGAAGTTGAGTGTGTTTATTACGGCCAGTGGTGTAACACTCTCACCTATATTTACATCAACACAAGTGTATTCTAAGTGATAAAGTGTACACTTGGTGTACTTGGTAGCACTTGTCATACATAGTAACGCGTATGTAAGTGAGATTGTTTAGGTACTGGTTCATCTATCTACAGCTGCACACTTATGCTTGCAATTAGTGCAGAAGCTAGAGCATCAGGCGCATATAACAGGAAGGGTACTGCAATGGATCAGAGAATACCTGACAGGGAGGCAACAACGAGTCATGGTACGTAATAATGTATCACAGTGGACACCTGTGACGAGCGGGGTCCCACAGGGGTCGGTCCTAGGACCAGTGCTATTTTTGGTATATCTGAACGACATGACGGAAGGGTTGGATTCAGAAGTGTCCCTGTTTGCAGATGATGTGAAGTTAATGAGGAGAATTAAATCTGATGAAGACCAGGCAGGACTTCAAAGAGACCTGGACAGACTGGACACCTGGTCCAGCAAATGGCTTCTCGAATTTAATCCTGCCAAATGCAAAGTCATGAAGATAGGGGAAGGGCACAGAAGACCACAGACAGAGTATAGGCTAGGTGGCCAAAGACTGCAAACCTCACTCAAGGAGAAAGATCTTGGGGTGAGTATAACACCGAGCATGACTCCGGAAGCACACATCAATCAGATAACTGCTGCAGCATATGGGCGCCTGGCAAACCTGAGAACAGCATTCCGATACCTTAGTAAGGAATCATTCAAGACACTGTACACCGTGTATGTCAGGCCCATACTGGAGTATGCAGCACCTGTTTGGAACCCGCACTTGATAAAGCACGTCAAGAAACTAGAGAAAGTACAAAGGTTTGCGACAAGGTTAGTTCCAGAGCTAAGGGGAATGTCCTATGAAGAAAGATTAAGGGAAATCGGCCTGACGACACTGGAGGACAGGAGGGTCAGGGGAGACATGATAACGACATATAAAATACTGCGTGGAATAGACAAGGTGGACAAAGACAGGATGTTCCAGGGAGGGGACACAGAAACAAGAGGCCACAATTGGAAGTTGAAGACACAAATGAGTCAGAGAGATAGTAGGAAGTATTTCTTCAGTCATAGAGTTGTAAGGCAGTGGAATAGCCTAGAAAATGACGTAGTGGAGGCAGGAACCATACACAGTTTTAAGACGAGGTTTGATAAAGCTCATGGAGCGGGGAGAGAGAGGGCCTAGTAGCAACCGGTGAAGAGGCGGGGCCAGGAGCTAGGACTCGACCCCTGCAACCACAAATAGGTGAGTACAAATAGGTGAGTACATGTATAACATAGTAACGTGTGAGTTACCCAGGATGGACCAAGGAAGTCGACCAGAGTGATTTATCTCATTGTCATTGTAACATTACCTAGTTTTTTTTTTTTTTTTAGTAATACTGTTTACAATCTATGGTTGGGGTAAGAGGTTGTCTTCAGCATTCATTGTGATGTCTGCTATATTATTATTTCAGTGAGGTACATTAGGTGGCAGTAGCCTGAACTAACTCAAGTGGAAGTTATCATTGAATTTGAACCTCTTGTTTAATGTGATGTATGTCAGAATTCTAATTTTATGCTCAATATTACCTACTTTGTCTCTCTCTCTCTCTCTCTCTCTCTCTCTTTCTCTCTCTCTCTTCATCTTTGTAATTTGTGATAAGGTGTAAGACCTCGCCTGTACCATCCATTATATCATTATATGTACCATATTATTAACACACATACAAGAGGTCTCTGAGTGTGTTTTTGGTGGGGTGTGTGTCGTATTGAGTGGTGGTGGTCTGGGTTGAGTATGGTTGGAGGTGTTCATTGAACTTGAGCACTTGTGTCTTGTGATCTATTTTGGACTTCTGACTTTGTAGTGAATATTTGCTCTTGCATAAGCTATAAGGGAAAGATAAGCGAGGAATTCTTGTGTTGTGAGTCTTACACCAGATATCATCACTGGCAAACATGGCAACTGTCATAGAGGAACCTATTTCTGCAGGTGATGGAAATGATGATAGCTTCCAGACCTTTAAAAGTAAACAAAAGAGAAAAAGTGAGAAAGGGCTAGAGCGTCGACGTAGTCAGACTCACTTGACTCGTACACAATGTGACACTAAACGTCCTTGGTGCACAGAGGCTGCAAGAAGTCTTTCTTCAAAGGAAGAATGTGTTAAGCTGAACTTCCCTGACAACACCCCGCTGCCTGCTAAGTGTGCATGGCTAATGGAAGCTGTAAACAAGCATCCTAACTCAAGGATCCAATTTAGGAAAAACACACACAACTTTGTGTTTGTGGAACAGAATGCAGAACTGATCAATGATCTACTTAGTACACCTTATGGGGATATTAAGCTGCTCCGACCTCCATCAGACACTCACCACTTTAAAAAATGGGTCAGTATCATAATCTTTGGATACCCTCTCTGCATGGACCCATCCCATCTGACTCTCAGTGAGCATATCATCAAGCCTAAAAGACTTAAAGGAAAATCCCAAATTATTGCCAGTTGGGTGGGTCCTGTGCCCCTCCCCCGGAATATCTGGGTGCATGGTTTACGTTTCCTAAACATCGAAGTGTACCTACCCCCTAAACGTAGGTGTTACAAATGCCAGCACTATGGCCATGTTGCAGTAGACTGTGGAATACTACATTCTTGGTGTGGTAAGTGTGCTGGGAAACATTCCACTAGAGAATGCACAGTAGGCCCTGACAGCCAAAAATTTAAGTGTATTAACTGTAAAGAAGTTGGGGTTACAGTTTCCCACAAGGACTGCAGTCAGAACCCAAACAACCTTCGATGTAAACCTGATAACAGTCCTTTAATGGTAACTGAGGATGAGGCCATCCAGTCTACCACAGCCAGATCTGAGACTGAACCTCTGCAAAGTGTGCAAGAACCCCACCTCACTGCAAATGATTCTGGTGATACCAGAATGCCATCACACACACCAGCTGTGGAGGAGCTAGCCATCCCTGCTAGCACATATGGAACTACTGGTCTGCCACTACAGATACCTATGGCTACACCTGAATATGGGGATGAGTTTGTCATTTCTCCCAATACACACAACTACAACAGTCAGACGGACACCACACAGGTAACCCCCCTGGAAATTGGAGATGAGTCAGATGCACAGGACCTACCTGCAATGAATGATGAAACAGAGAACACTAATGTAACCATGGTACCTGTTAAGGTGATAGGTGTTAAAGAAAGCACTAACCCAGAAGTGCCATCCTCCGGAGAGGCATTGGATTCGCCTGACCTTCCTCATATTATAACAAATTTCCAGAAAAAAATTGAGCATCTTGAACAGATCCTGACAAGTTTAATAAATATATGTAATCAGGATGATGCTCTTGAGCATGGTGATGATGTCAAAAGTGCAGCAATCTCCGTTCAGCTTCCAGCAATTTGTGAGAAAGAAGCCCATGACTCTTGCCTTCAAGACTTGCCTTTTAACTGGCTGCCAAGATGCCGAAAAATGCTTAAAAATAAAGGTCCTGAAGATAAAGACGTACAAACTATGCTATTTGCTCTTAAGTGTCTGCACACTGTAGTCAAAGCATAATAGTTTTACCATCTTATGAGCAAGAGATTGTAATAACTCACTACAATGGATACATTACAAATCTTTTCATGGAACATTGCTTCCATCAGGAAGCGGTTGCCTGACTTACCTGGAGTTTACCTGGAGAGAGTTTCGGGGGTCAACGCCCCCGCGGCCCGGTCTGTGACCAGGCCTCCTGGTGGATCAGCGCCTGATCAACCAGGCTGTTGCTGCTGGCTGCACGCAAACCAACGTACGAGCCACAGCCCGGCTGATCAGGAACTGACTTTAGGTGCTTGTCCAGTGCCAGCTTGAAGACTGCCAGGGGTCTGTTGGTAATCCCCCTTATGTGTGCTGGGAGGCAGTTGAACAGTCTCGGGCCCCTGACACTTATTGTATGGTCTCTTAACGTGCTAGTGACACCCCTGCTTTTCATTGGGGGGATGGTGCATCGTCTGCCAAGTCTTTTGCTTTCGTAGTGAGTGATTTTCGTGTGCAAGTTCGGTACTAGTCCCTCTAGGATTTTCCAGGTGTATATAATCATGTATCTCTCCCTCCTGCGTTCCAGGGAATACAGGTTTAGAAACCTCAAGCGCTCCCAGTAATTGAGGTGTTTTATCTCCGTTATGCGCGCCGTGAAAGTTCTCTGTACATTTTCTAGGTCGGCAATTTCACCTGCCTTGAAAGGTGCTGTTAGAGTGCAGCAATATTCCAGCCTAGATAGAACAAGTGACCTGAAGAGTGTCATCATGGGCTTGGCCTCCCTAGTTTTGAAGGTTCTCATTATCCATCCTGTCATTTTTCTAGCAGATGCGATTGATACAATGTTATGGTCCTTGAAGGTGAGATCCTCCGACATAATCACTCCCAGGTCTTTGACGTTGGTGTTTCGCTCTATTTTGTGGCCAGAATTTGTTTTGTACTCTGATGAAGATTTAATTTCCTCATGTTTACCATATCTGAGTAATTGAAATTTCTCATCGTTGAACTTCATATTGTTTTCTGCAGCCCACTGAAAGATTTGGTTGATGTCCGCCTGGAGCCTTGCAGTGTCTGCAATGGAAGACACTGTCATGCAGATTCGGGTGTCATCTGCAAAGGAAGACACGGTGCTGTGGCTGACATCCTTGTCTATGTCGGATATGAGGATGAGGAACAAGATGGGAGCTAGTACTGTGCCTTGTGGAACAGAGCTTTTCACCGTAGCTGCCTCGGACTTTACTCTGTTGACGACTACTCTCTGTGTTCTGTTAGTGAGGAAATTATAGATCCATCGACCGACTTTTCCTGTTATTCCTTTAGCGCGCATTTTGTGCGCTATTACGCCATGGTCACACTTGTCGAAGGCTTTTGCAAAGTCTGTATATATTACATCTGCATTCTTTTTGTCTTCTAGTGCATTTAGGACCTTGTCGTAGTGATCCAGTAGTTGAGACAGACAGGAGCGACCTGTTCTAAACCCATGTTGCCCTGGGTTGTGTAACTGATGGGTTTCTAGATGGGTGGTGATCTTGCTTCTTAGGACCCTTTCAAAGATTTTTATGATATGGGATGTTAGTGCTATTGGTCTGTAGTTCTTTGCTGTTGCTTTACTGCCCCCTTTGTGGAGTGGGGCTATGTCTGTTGTTTTTAGTAACTGAGGGACGACCCCCGTGTCCATGCTCCCTCTCCATAGGATGGAAAAGGCTCGTGATAGGGGCTTCTTGCAGTTCTTGATGAACACAGAGTTCCATGAGTCTGGCCCTGGGGCAGAGTGCATGGGCATGTCATTTATCGCCTGTTCGAAGTCATTTGGCGTCAGGATAACATCGGATAGGCTTGTGTTAATCAAATTTTGTGGCTCTCTCATAAAAAATTCATTTTGATCTTCGACTCTCAGTCTGGTTAGCGGCTTGCTAAAAACTGAGTCATATTGGGACTTGAGTAGCTCACTCATTTCCTTGCTGTCATCTGTGTAGGACCCATCTTGTTTAAGTAGGGGCCCAATACTGGACGTTGTTCTCGATTTTGATTTGGCATAGGAGAAGAAATACTTTGGGTTTCTTTCGATTTCATTTATGGCTTTTAGTTCTTCCCGCGATTCCTGACTCCTAAAGGATTCTTTTAGCTTAAGTTCGATGCTTGCTATTTCTCTGACCAGTGTCTCCCTGCGCATTTCAGATATATTGACCTCTTTTAGCCGCTCTGTTATTCTTTTCCGTCGCCTGTAAAGGGAGCGCCTGTCTCTTTCTATTTTACATCTACTCCTCCTTTTTCTTAGAGGAATAAGCCTTGTGCATACATCGAGTGCCACCGAGTTAATCTGTTCTAGGCATAAGTTTGGGTCTGTGTTGCTTAGTATATCTTCCCAGCTTATATCGGTTAGGACTTGGTTTACTTGGTCCCACTTTATGTTTTTGTTATTGAAGTTGAATTTGGTGAATGCTCCCTCGTGACTAGTCTCATTTTGTCGGTCTGGGGCTCCACGCATACATGTCTGAACCTCAATTATGTTGTGATCTGAGTATATTGTTTTTGATATGGTGACATTTCTTATCAGATCATCATTGTTAGTGAAGATGAGGTCTAGTGTATTCTCCAGTCTAGTAGGCTCTATTATTTGCTGGTTTAAATTGAATTTTGTGCAGAGATTTAAAAGCTCGTGTGAGTGTGAGTTTTCATCAGAGCTGCCTCCTGGTGTTATTACTGCAACAATATTATTTGCTATATTCCTCCATTTTAGGTGCCTTAAGTTGAAATCCCCCAGGAGCAAGATGTTGGGTGCAGGAGCTGGAAGATTTTCCAGACAGTGGTCAATTTTTAACAGCTGTTCCTGGAATTGCTGGGATGTTGCATCCGGAGGCTTGTAGACTACCACAATGACTAGGTTTTGGTTCTCGACCTTTACTGCTAAAACTTCCACTACATCATTTGAGGCATTAAGCAGTTCTGTGCAAACAAGTGACTCTGCAATGTACAGGCCAACCCCCCCCTTTTGCCTGTTCACTCTGTCACATCTGTATAGGTTGTAACCTGGGATCCATATTTCGTTGTCCAAGTGATCCTTTATGTGGGTCTCAGTGAAAGCCGCGAACATTGCCTTTGCCTCTGCAAGCAGTCCACGGATGAAAGGTATTTTGTTGTTTGTTGCTGGCTTTAGACCCTGTATATTTGCAAAGAAGAATGTTATCGGACTGGTGGTATTGTT